>NW_017672561.1:43491-129032 GCF_001879085.1 Nicotiana attenuata
GTATTGATGGCTATAGAAGTTCATGTAAATTGTTGTTGTTGTTCCTTGAGGGTCATTGATGTTGTTTCTTGAGGATTGTTGTTGTTATTCTTTGTGAATTGTTGTTGTTGTTGTGTTGTTTGTGAATTGTGATTGTTCGGTGGGATCGGGTTGCGCGCTGCAACACAAAGAAATAAGGTGTGGATTGTTGTGATAAGGGTGGCCGAGGTAATAAGGGTGGCCAAGGTAATAAGGTTGGAAAGCGATCGAAATCGCTATTGAAATGAACTATGAACAAATTGTGAAATTATTGATGTGGAAATGTGGAAGGGGAAACAGGAGAGATTGTAAACTTGTTGGTTTGATTGCTCTTTCTTTGTGGACTTGATTGTTATTTCCATTACAATTACATGCTTGTTTATGGAGGAGAGATTGTATACCTGTTGGCTTAATTGTTCCCTCATTGTGGATTTGATTGTCGCTTTTTATTACTGCTACTTGCTTGCTTATGGTTCGAGTTTACTTGGAGAAAAGTTTGTTCATACATACCAGTACAATTCAAATGTACTGGCGTCTCTTTTACCGGGGGCGCTACATTTGTGTTATGAATGTAGGTGGATCCGTAGCAGGTACTCCAGACTACCGATCGTAGCTCCCCTTTGTCCTCCATCAGCTTTTTGGTGAGCCCTTTCCTCTCGGAGCCCTGCGTGGCTCAGGCAGCTTGTTTTCGGAGTTTTATTTTTGATTTTTGTGTAAGGTATAGCCGGAGCCTTGTTACCGGCAAATACTATATTATCCTGTTGTACTTTTAGAGGCTCCGTAGACAGTAGATGTGGGTTAGAAACTTGTGTAGATCCGTGTTTTCATACATTGGTAACGAGTTGGTGTTTTCATTACTATTATGTAAGTATGTATGTGTTTTGTAACTTAAAAAGTGTTCTTAATTGATTATTTGGCAAATTCTTGGAATAATTGAGTAAGGAAAACATGGGGTAATATGTGGGTTAGGAAAGGCATCTAGGTTCGCTTGGCTGGGGCTACCCGGTCGGCCGCCGGTCATGTCCCTCGAATTCGGGGCGTGACATCCTGTTTCATCTGTTTATCATGTACTTTGTATTTGAGGTATTGCCGGAGCCTTGTTACCGGCATTTCCGTATTGCATTACTCTTCAGTTGTGTTTAGAGGCTCCGTAGACAGGTTGTGGGTAGTGTCGGGTATTGGAATTAAAGTAGAAATATTAATGTTTGGCAAAGGTTTATAAAACTTGTAATATTTTGATAATTATGATTTAAGCTACTAATGGAAATGAAATGGATGTTGATAATGAAATACTTACTAAGTATGATTAATGGAGTCCATCTCCCATTTATTCATGCATTAGTTTGGGTAGAATGAAACCTAACAGGCTTGCTCAGTTGGGATTACTCGGTTGAGCGCCGGTCGTGCTCCTCGGTTTTTGGGGCATGACAAACTTGGTATCAGATCCTAAGGTTTTAGAGTGTCCTAGGATGTCTCGGAGGCATGCCTAGTAGAGTCCTTATTGGTGTGTAGTTAACCATATCTATAAGTTGGAGGCTATTCGGACATTTAGGAATTTCACCCTTCCTTGATAATCCAGATCGTGCAGTAGCGCTCAAGAAAGGGAGCTAATTTCCATTCGATGTCTCTATCTCAAGATGAGTAATTCATGATTTTGGATGTAGTAAGGAGGGAATAACCCCACATTGAATATGAGGGAGATTGCCCAAGAGTTTGTTAGGAGAATGTAACAAGCCATAGAGGAATTGGTAGAACTTGTTCCTAAGGGGAGTACCCTTGTTCCTATTTATGTCACTGCACCACCAGATCATGTAGTATATCCGTATGTTACCAATGTATGGTACAAATCTGGAGTCGGGGTGCATTAGTTGGCGCTGCCCCGCCAATCTAGAGTTACCAAGTAAGTGACCCATTAGTACATCATTCTGAACGCCACATACTTTTCCTTATTATATACATACACCTGTATTGGGAGCCTGCATAGATATGGTCTTAACAAGAATCTAAATCACGAAACATTGCATGCACCTACTCTTTGAACGAGACGTATTATTCGTAAATCCACTTTATCACAAATTCTCTTATTTACACCCTTTTTGTGGAATTAAGTTATATAATTATGTCCTTGAATTGAGTTATAACTCTAGGATTGATACTTCCCACTTGCTTTTCCTAAATTCTCAACAAGGGACTACTCCAGGTGAATTCCTTACAGAAACTTTTTATTTATATGGACCACATCTACTCGCTTGTGCCTATACATGCACAATCGTAAAGTTTACCTATGTGGTGTCAAGTTCCATGTAAAGCATCCCGGTGTTGCGATCCTTCTCGAGTCACTCATTTTCTCACTGGTGTATATGGCTTCTATGATTTGAATAGTAACTCTACCCTCCTGTGAGTATCATCATGAAACCTTTTCACTATCTAGTAACATGAGAGCATATCACACCTCTTATCATATGTGTACATGTCAAATGAAGTGGTCGCTTGTCTGTATAGAATTTTTGAGAAATTTGAGATTTTTACGAATCTGTCACAAGAAGATCTTTTGTTTGCCCATCTCAGTATGACTTTCATGTCCACTAAGATCATTCCTCAGTAAGAAGCTCACTTTGTTCCTAGTGTTGTGGTTGCCCGTGACGTGGTTGTGTATTGCAGTCTAGGAGTTGATATAGCAGAAGCATGTCCAGCTCGTGTCAAATGTTTACTTTCTCCTTATACCTCCACAACATGTGTTAATTGTGTTCCTTAGTTAGTGAATTCATTGTGCTAGTTTCCCCAACACTAGTTTGATAACCATGATAGAACATATCCTTCTATGAGTCATTGTAACACTTTCTTTCTCGTAAGGACCCTTACTAGGCTCTCAGTCAAGTCTTATAGCATCTCCCAATGTGGCTTGTAATAGTTGGTTGCGTAGAAGTGTGTTGTAGTGCTTCATTATGAAGTAGAGTTGCTAAACATAATTGGATTTTTGAATTTTGGAGCTATACATCACGTGACTACATACAGAGATCATCTTTCAGAAATTTAGCTTCTCGCAATCCCTCTATATTACCACCCTTCCTAGTGGTTACAATGTACAAGTTACTTCCATAAGGCTCCCTCACTTTCTTTTCATTTGTCTTGAATCATGTGTTGTTTACCCGTAATCTTCAATGTGATATTATCTCAATGTCTCGACTAGTTATCCAACTATATGATCTGGTTTAATTAACCTCACTTTTATGTACTCTACAAGCGGCCTGAGAGTAGGCAAATTTCCCTTTTTCTATAGACTTCTAATGTCTTCAACTCTGTTTAAGCTTGTCGATTCCAAGCGGTGCTCTTAGTTGTGCTTCCTTACTACCTATTTTCATATGGTAACTCTCCTCGTGAATCTAATTTTATCCTTATGGCGTCAAGGGTCGGGGTATGTCCCTTTTGTTAAAATAAAAAGATATTGCTCGCACTACTTAGGAGATGTTTTCCTAAACAATCATCTATCTACTCTACTTATCCATGTGACTAGATAACCTAGGTTACTTTTCCCCGATAAATGCATTAAGACATCCCATTCTTTCGAACTTATCCATGTGGGCACTTTGAGGCCTTGTTTTATACCAACTCGTAATGGTTTTAAGTACTTTCTTGCCATTGTTGACGATTTTCTAGGTGTACAAGGGCTTGTCTCATGGGTTTCAAAAGTAATGATTTTCCTTAAAGTTCAAGCTTAAATTGCCATGATTTTAAACCAATGTGTGTCCCCTTTTGCAAAAGTCTTAAATGGATCGGATTGGATGGGTTACGTGGCCTTCTACTCACTCGGCTTCTAGGATTATTGACAACGTCATTGTCATGTGAAGAAAATTTTGCTACCTCTGGCATTCCACCGCCTTAGGAAGGGTTAGATTGTTCGAATTATGATAATCTCATAAGTAGATGACTTCTTTTCCATCCTCATGCACTTGTGGCATAGAGCCCTTGTGTCGCTTATTGTTAGGAGTATAATCAAATTCCACGTATTTCATTTGCGGCCTCAATCACACCCATGTTGCAAGAGTCTTACCATTTGAGCTCAACTACTTACCTTACGCTTAGGGACACAACTGGTGTATCCTACCGGGTCACTTCTTTAAAAATCTCAAGTTCACATACATTGTATCCACCTTATCTAAGAATATTAGTTACCACTATGCTTTATTTATTTGATAATTGATGTAGTCACCTAGACTAAACCATGTCAGCATCATTAATAGAAATCCTTGTGTCTCTTAGTATGTAACCTTATGAAATACTCTGCTCGGCGCATAAATGGATTCCTGAATAATTCCAGCCCAATCTTGAACTCCGTTGCTCCTTACTATAGTGGATCTATTTGGTATTGAAGGTTCAAACGTGTCAAAGTCACCCTGTGATCACATACATTCAGTAGGTAATTCTATGGTCAATTTATTATAGCACATCTTAGAGTAATCGTGAAGGTCACCGCGAGTTTAGTTTGGGTGATCGCATAGAGATTTAGAATTCAGGAGGGTGAACTGGTTATTCTCAAAATTTTCCCCTGTAGCTGTTATGTGAATTGATGATGAAGGGTACGTAAGCGCATTTCCCATTAGGTCGCACTAGGGGTGTGATGTTTTCCCATAGTTGTTCCTCATGAATTTGTGTTTTCATATGTCTATGTCTAAGAAGGTAGGTGGAGATCATTTGTGTATCACCCTGGTGTAAATTATTGAAGGTGAATGTTAATGGATAGTTAGCTTATGCGAGGTATCTAGCTGTCATCCTTGTTAGATAAGTTTGGAGGTTGGGGTTGTTTCCGTGAATGTTTTATGGAAAAGCCTATACGTATAAGAGGCCGCATTGAAGGCCGAGAGTATTGTGGAAATAAGGTATTTTGTCTTGATTGTATAGCAGTTGGTTTTGATTTGAAAAGTACCTTCTAGGTGTTATGATTTAAAAATGTGCAGTCCATGTCCAGGTATCATCGTGATAATGTAGTGCTTGTCATGCTGAGGTTCATGTTATTGATATATACATTGTGGTGCTTTGTCGAGTTGTGGATGTGCTATTAGGATTGTTTTGGTCGTTCTCTGGCAGGTGGATAGGCCTAGTTACAAAGGAGATTCTGCCGAAAATTCTAAAAAATTTAGGAGATAGTCAAAATTTAGGAACTTGAGGTAGGTGAGAAAAGAGATATAGTAAGTTATGCATTTAGGGCGTACTCTACTCCTCATTGAAGGACGAATGATCCTAAGGGGGGGGGGGGGGGGGAAGGGGAGAATGTAAGGCCCCGGAAAATTTCGCTGAGTAATTTAGGATTTTGTGGTGCCACGTACGCTAATTATAATATTTTGTGTGTGATTAACATGGTGGGTATCAATTGGACTTGGTAAATAAGTGCACGAGTCTTATGGTAAGTAATTTGGGGTCCAAGGAAAGGCCTAAGCCTAAGTCAAATTGGAAAATTTCATAATAGGCTAAGATTCCAAATGAGTTTGCACAAGTCCACACCTTGAACGAGAATATCTATCTATCTATCTATCTATCTATCTATCTATCTATCTATATATATATATATATATATATATATATATATATATATATATATATATATATATATATATATATANNNATCTATATATATATATATATATATATATAAGGTCTTATGTGATGAACAACCTATCAAATTAAAGGTCTTCGAGTCTAGTTTCCAACGCTTCAAACCGTTCGTCATTTGGACATACCTACACAAAGTTATGATCAAATTACCAAAGGATTAGAAAAAATGCGATCCTGTGTCAGATCTGCGATTGCAAAACCACTATGCGGTCCGCATAATTGATCTGCGATCGCAAATCTGGTCGCAAACTGGACCAGTGTAGCCTAGTTTTAGGCACTGGGTTTTGTGACGCGTCTGCCGCCAGCATACCCATTCTGCGACCGCAGACCCGAATTCGGAGGGTTAATCTTCCTATTTTCATGACCCGACCCCATTTTAATATATAGGCTTTGGGGTTTCATTTGGGGCGATATTCTGATGATTTTAGAGTGAGTTAAGAGAATTATAGAGAGAGAAGGAGGGACCTAACATTCTAACCATTCAATCTTCCATCAATCTTCAAGAATCAAGGAAACCAATCACAAGATCTTCATCTAAGAGGTAAGGTTCTATACACTAGACTTTAATTTCGAGTTTTGGGTATAAGATGAGAATATTGAGGTATGATTCTTGGGTGTAAAAGTATTATGCATACGTGCATTTACAAATTAGGTTTGTGGGAAGATTGTTGAACATAAATAAGTAAAGATTGGGTTGGGGAATGAAGGAAATCTTCTAAAAGATATTTGAAATCAAGATGCACAACTAGTATTTGATAAAATGCTCAAATGGGCTAACCCATGAATACCTTCCTAATTTGTGTTCAATTTTGTTATGTCTCAAAGTAGATTGGGATTGCTAGAATTTCCGGAACATTGTAGTAACTTAAGGAAAGCATAGACAAGGTATGTATGGCTAAAACCCCCCTTCTTAGAAATTGAGCTCCCATTGTGTCCGTGTAAAATTGTAAGTCCGAAATTTGATTGACGTAGTATTTGTTATTTCAAAGGAATTGGTGTTGCAAGAATATTTGTGAAAAGTGTATCCCAAGATGTTCAATATGCTATTCTCGATAAATTGGTGATATGTGAAGAATGTGAACTATATGCTAAATTGCCTAGATTTCAAGTCAAGTTTAAATTGTGATTATTATGCCGAATCATGTGAATCTCTCTCTATGCTTACAACTTGAATTGCTCTTGTACGTGCCCATTATCTTAAATTGAAAGCTTGATGTTGAAAGTGAAAGAGATGTGGAATGTGAGTTGTAAATGTGGCATAACGCCAAGTATAATGTGAAAATTGTGGCCGTAAGTGCCTACGAGTTGATACATGTGTAACCAAATATTGAAATGAGATGAATAACGGAAAATTGTAACGTCTCGGGGAGACGGATTAGCCGATCGGGCCGTGATCGGACGCCATGATAAATATACACATGGTGGTAATGTATTAATGATTGAAACTCGAAAGTGAGAATGAAATGATGGTAACGTCTCGGGGAGATGGCTTATCCGATCAGGCCGTGATCAGACTCCGCTCAAGGAAGCGGTGGTAATGTGGATAATGATGCAACAATATGGAATGCCCCAAACTAAAGTTATGGAAATTGTGTGAAAGCTATGTGATCTCTTATTTGTATTTGATGATGTGGTGATTGTTTAAAAGCTTTGTTGATCCTTATGATTTCTTTATTCTTGTATGTTTGTTCTTTCTAATGAGATGGTGTTTAGTTATACATACTAGTGCTATTTGATGGCACTAACGTCCTGTCACGCCCCAAACCGAGGGACATAACCGGCACCCGACCGGGTAGCCCAATCAAGCGGACCTGGGTGCCTTTCCTATCACATGCGTTACCCCGTATTTTCATTGCTCATTAACCAAGGAATTAGCCATTTATACTTAAAACGCCTTTTCACAAAACATACGTAACATACATGGTTACTTAATGAGGTTTACAACTTATATCGCCCAACATACAAAATACATATTTACATAAGTCGTAACCCACATTTACTGTCTACGGAGCCTCTAAGGATACAAAAGGATTAAACAATACTTGCCGGTAACAAGGCTCCAGCTATACCTTACACAAATATTAAAACGTGACTCCGAAATAAAAGCGTCATAAGCCACGCAGGGCCCCGAGAGGAAAGGGGCTCACCAATTCAGCTGATGGGAAGTGAAGGGGAGCTACAGTCAGTGGACTGGAGTACCCGCTATGGATCCACCTACAATCATAGCACGAATTTTGCGCCCCCGGCAAAAGGGACGTCTGTACATTTGAATTGTACTGGTATGTATGAACAAAATTTGCCCTAAGCAAACTCAAACCATACACAAGTAACAAATAGTAATAGAATCAACAATCAAATACACATAAAAGGAAACAATCAAGCCAAACAAGTTTACAATCTCCCCATTTCCCCTTCCACATTTTCACATCAATGATTTCACAACTTTCTCATATTTTCATTTCAATATGATTTCGATCACTTTCCACCCTTATTACCTCGGCCACCCTTATCACCACAACCCACACCTTATTACTTCGTGTTGCGGCGCGCAACCCGATCCCACCGAACAATCACAATTCACAAACAACACAACAACAACAACACTTCACAAAGAACAACAACAACAATCTCAAGTATTACAACAACAATTCTCAAGGGATAACAACAACAATTCACAAAGAATTTCCATAACCAACAATACCATTTCCATCATATTCAACAACTCATATGCATTTTATGTCACAACAATAATTGCCCCCGACAAGCCATATATGTCATTACCACAGTTGTTCCAATTGCATCATTTACGATTTCCTTCAATCACTTGTTTCTCAGCTCTTGCCACATAACACTTTCACAATCACACATTTGGTTTATTGCTAATTACTTACACCATTATATCGGGAGACTTAACCACGAACACTCAAATCATACCGATCACAAGAATTTCACACATAATCCACGTAGATATCAGACACCAAATATTCGTACACCAAACAAGGTGATTTTACAAAGGTAAAAGTTAGCCATACATACCTGGAGCCGAATTCCCTTTGTAACTTCTATTTTCATTTCACCAAATAGTCTAGCAACGTCAATCTAGTGCACAAGTTACACATATGACTTAGAATTGAAGTTCACAATTGCTACTCAAACTTATTTAGGTTATCAACCCCTCTTGTTCAATCCTTTACTCCTACCCAATTCCTCTTACTAGATTTTAGGTTTTTAAAAGACATGCATGTATGTTTCAACATTGTTTTCAAGAATCAATGCATGAGAATCCCCCTTTATGTTTAAACCTGAAGTTCAATGAAAAAGGGTTGGGGATTTTACCTGCAAGAATGGAGAAGAAGACAATTACTTGAAATTTCCCGGCCCGGATAGTTTTGAAGAATCAAATTTGAAGAAGATAACTTTCTCTCTCAAGAACCCTCTCTTCCTCTCTCTTATTTTGTTCAGAAAACTCGTTAAAATGAGGGGTTGGGGTGTTTTATTAAAAAGGGGATCGGGTTTAAAATTTAGAAAAATAGGTACCCGAGTCAGATATGCAGTCGCACTTTACGATCGTAGAGATGAAATGCGGTCCGCAGAATGGACCGCAAAAGTGCTCCAAAAATCTGATCCTACTGTTTGGGTTTGCGGCGGAAATGCGGTCCGCATACACAATTTGCGGTCGCATAATGCAGCGCATTTTTGACCTCAAATTTGCCTGGCACATTGACTCATTTTGCGATAGAAATGCGGTCCACATATCAGTTATGCGATCGCATAATGGACCGCATTTTGAACTCAATTTTAACCAAACCACTGACTCAATCTGCGGTAGAAATGCGGTCTGCATACTTGATTTGCGACCGCATTCTGGACCGCAAAATAACACTTTTCTTTTCTGGAAAACTTTTATTTTTTGACTCTTGAATGTTTAGATCAGTACAAAGGATCCAGACCACGGGGGCTGACCCTACGAGCTACTAGGTTTGAGCACAAATTTTCACGGGGCGTTACACGTCCCTTTTGCCGGGGGCGCTACATCTTTAAATGGATGTAGGTGTTTCTATAGTAGGCAGTGTTGGTCACAGCTAGTGCCGCATCATCTTTTCAGCTGACTTGGTGAGCCCCACTTCGTTTTGGGGTCCTGTTTCATCTGTTTATCATGTGCTTTGTATTTGAGGTATAGCCGGAGCCTTGTTACCGGCATTTCCATATTACATTACTCTTCAGTTGTGTTTAGAGGCTCCATAGACAGGTTGTGGGTAGTGTCGGGTATTGGAATTAAAGTAGAAATATTAATGTTTGGCAAAGATTCATAAAACTTGTAATATTTTGATAATTATGATTTAAGCTGCTAATGGAAATAAAATGGAAGTTATTAATGAAATACTTACTAAGTATGATTAATGGAGTCCATCTCCCATTTATTCATGAATTTGTTTGGGTAGAATGAAACCTAACAGGATCGCTCAGTCAGGATTACTCAGTTGAGCGCCGGTCGTGCTCCTCGATTTTTGGGGCGTGACAACTAGCTGTACTAATTCTGTAAAGCAAATCAAGAATCCGCGAATCAATACACAATGCCTCTTCCACCGAACACCATTTTCAAGCGGCACCAAGATAATGACAGCTTACTCTGAACATCTAAATTCTTCCTTGCTCATCCGAGCTCGTGACACTCTTATTAACACCGAGCCACAACCTTGGTCCTCAACTTCTAATTCCCATGCTGCTCACTGCAACTATCATGTCGCTACGCGAGAGTACACGAATTCATCATAACCCATGAACTACTAGTAGAATAAACACTTTATTGGCTAGAAACCTATCACTTAACTCATTTCAGATGAACCATTGCATCACACAACTAAATATCTATAACCGCAGAAATTACAAACCTCAAATCGTGGTCTAAACCACCATAACTCTTCTAGGATCATTTTGAACACAACAAGTCCATTTGAATCAAATACCTTCTGAATCAATCAAATTATGGTGGCTGTCAAGCTTGCACGTATAACCACAAACCACCTATATAACTTACATGATGAAGGAACTGATCATTTTCACAATCATGCTGATTCAAACCATTACTAACCGACCCCGCTTCTTCCAATTTACTCTTGACTTGCCTTAGAAATAATAATAGCTCCATTCAAAAATATAACGAAATTCAATCAACACTCATCCCGAGAGACCCAAATCGCGAGATCACATCGTCTCAATACCTATGAATCATCTCATATCCTCCTCATGTGCACAATAGCATCTCCAAATGGTATACCCATTCTAAAAGACCTTCCGTGAATCCGAAGCTATTCACCCATTTCTCCAATACTGCCCCTTAGACCCGATGATAACATAGGAAATTCGCCAAGTATTCTTCATGTTATACCCTGTGCGTCCCAAGCTGACGTATAATGAATATGAGACTTTTTAATAATGATATAAATGAGTTTAAAGTCATAATATGACTATATATGATGTTTGGATAGAAAATATAAAGTTTGCGAACAATCGGATTTAAGTTGCAGAAAAATCGACTAACGATTTGCCTTGTAACAAAGCTTTTTAAGAAAAACTTTCGTGTGCTATATGAGCTCTTTTGGGAAATATTATATACCAAATTAAAGGTCTTGTAGTTTAGTTTCCAACAAACTTAACCGTTTGTTCATACGACATGCGGATAAAAGATATAAGCGTCGGAAGATGGGCCAATGCAAGGGTGCCAAGCTATCACCTCTTTGACTTCTCAAAAGTTGTTATATAGGTCTTAAATCGTCTCTCTCTCTTCATTTCGACATAGAACCCGACCAGAGAACACCATAAAACCTGTCCTTGATCTCTCTAATAGGGTTTCAAAGAATACTAACATCCCGGGTACGAAATCGAGAAGCGATAACATTAGAACGACCCCTACGACGTTAGTATCATTATACCACCTCTCTCTTTTCTTTGTAGTTCGAGTTTTGGAAGCTGACATAGTTAAGAAATATATAATTTATGTATTTTAAGCGTTTAAATATCAAGGAAGGTTGATAAATTGGCTTCCTACTAGTTAGAACTCACGAGATGGTTATCGGAAGCTGTGAGTTCAATTTTTTCCCACTTTTGGTGAACTGTTTTGTAGTCCAATCGTGTTGGCCAAGTTTGCTGCTAATTTATGGAGTTTGGAAGGATAAAAGGGCATGGAGAAACGCCACATGTGTTAGGGTAGTAGTTTGGTCGCTCGTCGTTCAGGCTAATTGATAACTTGTTGATTGGGCGTTTTATGGTTTATTTCGGGTTTTTGTTATATTGAAGGAAGGTTGGTTTTGAGTTGTTGATTGAATTGTGTTTGTATCTCTCTTATAGTGGGCTTGAGGGAGCAGTAAAATTAGGGGAAATGCTGCCCATTTTGTTTTAATCGAGTTATCGTTTGAGATACGTAATATACTAGCACCATCTAAGTCGTACATGTATTTCTTCGTTATAGAGTTGGCGCGCTAGTTTTCATAAGCTTGTTGTTGAGCTGCATCGACAAATTGAGGTATGTTTAGGCTATCCCTTCTTTCCTTTTGGCATGATACATATGATACAAAAAGGAGCAAGCACACAACTTTCATAAATGATTCTATTCTTAGAAGTACTAGGGTTGCCTATGTTCTGGATTCCTCATATGTCCAACTATCATATCGTCTGTTCATGTGTCTCATGACATTCCAAGAGATCTTATCAACTTACTTCATTATGCATTGTATCCATTTATACATGTATATGGACCCATGACCAGATGGCATTATATACGCGTATAGTATATGTATACGGGGTATGGCGAAAGGTTATGGCGTTATATACGCACCATCAGCTGATTAGCTGGTGTACGTTTATGATTTCGCCCACAGAGGCAGTGATGATATGATAGGATGCCCTCAGAGGTTTGATGATGTTATATACACATATACCTATGTATGATATGATATTTATACACATATGCATGACATTATAAATATTTTATATGGCCCCGTGAAAATTTGTACTCAAAACCTAGTAGCTCGTAGTGCCCAGTTCTGAGTATGTGTTAGGAATGTGTAAAATTCTTGACGGCGAGCTTGCGAGCCGCGGTTCGGACCCTTTGTACTGATCTAAGCATTTAAAAATCAAGAATCAATGTTTTCCAGAAAAGTGCTATTATGCGGTCCAGAATACGGTCGCAAATCAAGTATGCAGACCGCATTGCTGTCGAAAAGTGAGTCAGTGTGTTAGTCAAATTTGAAGTCAAAATGCGATCCATTATGCGATCGCATAACTGATATGCGGACCGCATAGTTGTCGCATAATAGTCTTGAGATTTTGTAAAGGGCAGTTGTGCGGTGCATTATGCGACCGCAGAACAAGTATGCGGACCGCATTTCTGCCGCAAACCCAAACAGAATGTTCAGAGTTTTGGAGCACTTTTGCGGTCCATTCTGCGGACCGCATTTCCACTTTGTGATCGCAAAGTGCGACCGCAAACCTGACTCGGGCTCCTATTTTTCTAAATTCTAAACCCGACCCCTTCTTCAATAAAACACCCCAACCCCTCATTTTAACATATTTTCTGAACAAACTAGAGAGAGGGAAGAGAGAGTTCTTGAGAGAGAGTCCCATCTTCATCAATTTGATTCTTCAAAGTCACCCGGGCCGGGGAAATTTCAAGTAATTGTCTTCATCTTTGTTGTGTGAAATGTGATTGTCCGGTGGGATCGGGTTGTGTGCCGCAACACGAAGTAATAAGGTGTGGGTTGTGGTGATAAGGGTGGCGGAGGTAATAAGGATGGAAAAGTGATCGAAATCACTATTGAAATGAACATATGTGAAAGTTGCGAAATCATTGATGTGATGAAATGATGTTGGAAGGGAAAAAAGAGAGATTGAGAAACTTGTTTGACTTTGGTTGTTCCTTTCATGTGCATTTGATTGTTGATTCTATTACTGTACGTTACTTGTGTATTGTTTGAGTTTATTTGGGGTAAAGTTTGTTCATAAATACCAGTACAATTCAAATGTACTGACGTCCCTTTTGCCGGGGGCGTTACATTCGTGTTATGATTGTAGGTGGATCTATAGCAGGTACTCCAGTTCACCACAGTAGCACTCCTTCACTTCCTGTCAGCTGTATTAGTGAGCCCCTTTCCTTCCGGAGCCTTGCGTGGCTCAAGCCGCTTTTCTTCCCGCAGTATTATTTTGGTATTTGTGTAAGGTATAGCCGGAGCCTTGTTACCGGCAAGTATTGTATCACTCTTTTATATCCTTAGAGGCTTCGTAGACAGGAAATGTGGGTTGTGAACTTATGTAAATATGTACTCTGTATGTTGGGCGATGTAACTTGTAAACCACACTAAGTAACCATGTATATTATGGATATTTCGTAAAAAGGTGTTTAAATCATAAATGGCTATTTCATTTAATTAATGAGTAATGAAAACACGAGGTAACACGTGGAATAGGAAAGACACCCAGGTCCGCTCGACTGGGGCTATCTGGTCGAGTGCCGTCTCGCCCCTCGGTTTTGGGGCGTGACATATTTTATGATTCACAGAGCTATTCAAACTTACATGTTGAGTCCTTTACTCCATGTTCCTTTCATTTCTGCTATATACTAATTTTTATGCCTTACAAACTCGGTACATTATTCGTACTGACACCCCTATTGACCGGGGGCATGCGTTTCATGCCTGTAGATGTAGGTAGACAGGCTGACGGTCCCCCATCTTAAGATCCTTGCTCAGGGAGAGTTGGTGTGCTCCATTTGATCCAGAGCTGCTATTGAGTTTTGGTGTGATACTTTTGTATACATATGGGTATGACGGGGTCCAGTCCCGTTCTTTATATAGTTGTACACTCTGTTAAAGGTCTATAGATAATCATGTATAGTTGGATAGTATGTGGCCTTATTGGCTCGCTCTGTTGTATTCCGTATATATATATATATATATACATATATATATATATACATATATATATGTATGTGGCGCCCCGTTTTCTCGCGAAAGCGAGTTTCGACATGTGACAACTCTTTTAAATGGAGGAGGTTTTAAAAGAGAAGAGTCTCCACCTAACGATTTTTAAGGTGCGTTAGGGCACCTATTATGCAAATAACTCTATTTGACTAGCCAATGTCGCCAAAGATCGGGTAAGGGATCAAATTACCTCAAAGAGAAGGTGTTAGGTACTGTTCGAGGTCCACAACTGTGGATCCCGACCGAACTTAAGACTATGTGGATTAGGTAATTAGGCTAGGTGATCAAATAAACATAAAATACAAAAATCGAAGAGATTTATTATAACACATGGGAATTGGTACAAATATTAATGACTACAATGATACAACTACGTTGGTCTATATCAACTAAGTGTAGATAACAAGTACATAAAAGGGGGGGGGGGGGTCCTAAGTTTTTTAGCCTAAAGGATCACCCCGTACAACATAAATAATACTTTGCAATTCCCTTAAGGTAGGGGTTGCTCATATTATTCAGCAGGCACAGACTATCATCTCCTACTACATAATTACTATGTTGAAGTTATTTACTTAAAGGCTCTCTAATTAAATTCTAATTCGTACCCTATGCGTGCACTACCCATCCCATGCCTATGGTGCAGGAGGCTTTGGACCTCCATTTTGGTGGTTCTAGACTTACTTAGGTTGCTCAAAATGATAAAACTAGGCAACATTTAAAATAGATAGGACTTCACGTAAAGACAATTAGAGGCCCAAGTTAGCCTCTGCACATAAACAACAAATGCACGCAGGCAATTCAGGAAATTGACAGGATGAAGACGTATTAGAATCATTGAATCATTTAGGCATGATTTCTATGGGGTTCCAGTATTAAATAGGCAATGCCGCATTTTCTATGCTAATGTACGGGCATATTAAATCATTATGAGTCCTATAGACATGGTCTCTAAGTGATTCTGATTTTCAGTATATGAGCAGTGCAACAATTTCTGGATTAGCGCATAGGCGTATCGAATGTTGCAGGTTCTATAGAAATAATATCTAATCGCTTTTCGTAAATAGTTAATGGAAATAGTCATAACTCTGAATTACTAATGCTGGTTTGACAGTGTAATAGAAAAATAAACAAGGGGAACAATTGGTTAAAATATTAGAAACGTGTAGCCTTGAAGCAATTAATAGATTGACTATTTGAAGTCCTATAGGCATGATATCTATTAAAGAAAATTGCATTGCAGCGCCCTAAGACATGTTATCTAAGAGTGTTGAATAGTAAACATGGAAACATGTATAGCAAATACTGGAACTAACATGTCTTGACAAATTAGGTGAAGTGTGTGCAAGACTCCTATAGACATGATGTCTATCAGTGTACATTAATAAAGCATGCTAACAACAAATAGAGCACATAGATCCTATAGTCATGTTTTCTACCCTTTCATGCAATTCCCCCCCAATTTCACTAAATCCCCAATTATTGAGTTTACAAATTATTACAGCCCGAATCAAATAATTAAATATGAATAATTACATAAGAAGACCACTATTGGCCCAATAATCAGCCTAGTATAGATAACCCAGTATTTTTCTACGCCTATGACATCTCCAGTAGACTCAAGTTCCCAGCTCATAGATCAGTCTAGTAAGTCTGGATCCAACAGCCAAGCCGAACATCACATAGAACTAGACACCAAGCCGAAACAAAGGACTCACGCATGGTCACACAAGCAACAGACTATATGTTGAAGTAACTAAACAGAGCAGGGAGTCCGCATACTTATTTCATAGAACTGTAAAGCTGATTACCACCTAGACGCATAGACAAATTCATGGGGCATGTTGTCATGACATACATAAGGCAAGTTCATGTTTGCATTTTTCAGTTATAAGGGAAATGATTGATCATCATAGGATAGCAGACTATTTCCAGAGAAAATTTCAAACACTAACGTGGTCAAAAATAGCTTAAGGCAATTTCAGGCGGGGGATCTAATTATGTATGATGAAGGATCAATAGAGAACAACCTTAATATAGTAGTTTAAGCATAAGGAATGGCAAAATAGGTTCATAACAAGCGAAAGAGTATAGCATGTGTAACATTAGCACAGTTGAGGAGGAAGAATACTTGGCTTAGCATGGTAAGCACGACCAGTTCTCAGAACAATGAGATTATAGCAAAGTATGAATAAATCTAAAGAGATTCATAACTAGGAAATTAAGGCATGAAGGTCACAGTCAGAGAATGGTAAGTGAGCAAGCAAGTAGGCATGCATAGTCTATAGAAACTAGTAAGGATCTTAATCATGTGGAGTGCAACACAGTAATTCCCAAGTAGAAAACATTGCCAACTTAAAGTTAAATAGAGCAGACAGACTTCAGAGCTTAAGCCAGTCAACTATACATGATCATGGAATCTAAATGTAGTAGGACTCAACTAGGAACATAAACAATACCCAAGAATAGAGATTGACCAAGCACCTAATACACAGCAATAGCATGGCGACAACAGATTTGGTTAATGTAAGCAGGCAATTATAGAGTTCACATAAAGGAATTAAGGATAATTCTGGGAAGGAAATGACTCCTTTAGGAATTTTAGTGCAAGAATCCAGAACAAAGTTTTAGACAGACTTATAATAAACAGCGAGACAAAAAGTAAACTTAAAGGTACCCTGTCATTTGAGCTGAACATAAGAATCTAAATAGGTTATGACATTCAAAGACTCAAAGTTACAAGAAGAAAGCATGCAAAATAACATAATATGTGAATCATATTGGTTCAAATAACATGAGTATGCGAATCACTGGAAACAAGCAAAAGAGGATAGAATCGCAAAAGTCAAGAAGTTTGCAGATCAAACAAATAAAAGGGAAATGCTAGTGTCAGAATCAACTTGAATACCACCAGCAAAGAGAACAACCAAACGACCCAAATCCTAGTGCGTCAAAGTTCATAGGAGCTTAAATGGACCCCGAGCAGTGCTCGCACTAGAGAGGTCGTTAGAAAGGATTCCGACGGCCTTGGCTTTTAGTCGGCCAAGAAGAATAGATTCATAATAGTATAAGATAAGTGAGAGTGAGAGAATCAAGATGGTTAAAAGTCAATTTTTGGGGGATTAGAGGAGGGGTTTATATAGTGGTAGAATCTGGCAAACAAACAAGGAAGAAATCAAGTAAACATGAACAAAAAGAATAAAATCTCGCATGCAAGTAGGTGAAGTAACCAGAAAGGAATGAAATCAAACTCCAAACGCTAGTTAGGGTTTAAAACATAAAATCCGTCAACTGGTATGAAGAATAGATCTTTTCTTCGTGTATATGGACGAGATTTTGTCCAAATCTCCAAGATTGAGTTGAACGGGTCCCGATTCTGGGCGATGGTACTTTCCAAGTTTAGGCAAGTACTAAGTAACACGATTATTGTGCAGATACTAACGAGGTAACACAAATAAGGAAGGTGAATCACAAAGAGATTCCATTGTCTAGTCAGATGGGAGAATGAATGGGGTCTAGGGTTTGGGTTTTGGGATATAAGTAGAAGTGGGGTTTTATTATGGGCTATTGATTATCTGAGATCAACGGCCATGATCGAAGGGTGATGAGGTGGATTAGGAGAACGGGTCCCGATCGGGTTATAGGATTAGAGGATTGGATTTGGGCTGGAGCGGATAAGGCTAAGGTTTCGGGTGTTTGGGCCATTAACTTTGGTCCTAAATTAGCCTTGAATCGGGCTATAAATTAAATACACGAAAATGGTTAATAAAATAATTTATAAAAAATATTTAATGGATAATAGAATATCACTTTTGCAACAAAGTGATTGAAAATAATAACTTAATATTACAAAAATATAAAAAAAATGCTATTTGGCAAAAATAATATAAAAAATGTAATTATGCATAGCACATAGGCATACTAATATAATTATGTAAAATGAGGCAAATTATTATGAAAACTATATGTTGATACAAATAATAAATTTAGATGATTAAGTCATTTAAAAATAATTTAAAGGATAATTAATAAATAATAAAGTAATTAAAATGCAAGAAAATTAATTTTAAAAATCTAAAAATTGTAGAATATTATGAAAATACTTGTATAAATCTTGTAGATCAAATAATGATTCAAAAATGACATTTTGAAAATATATATACTATTTGAAATAATGTGAGGACAAAATTGGGTATCAATAGTTGCTCCTCTTTACCCGGGAATGATGAAAGAGTTGTCGGGTAATGAAAATGATGATAAATTCTGGTCGAATTGAGTGGGGGAATGATGTGATTGAAAAATGGGGGCCGAACCCTGGTTCCTGAGTTGCCTACATATCCCCGGTGTTACGGGAATCAGGCCGTGTGTAATTCTCGATCCAACAGCGAACAAAAACGACGGAATTATTATAAGATTGGCCTATATTTTGAAGAGGTTTCTTTCGGTAGGATAGTGTTGTAAGTAAAGGACATTTTAGGTGGGGTCATGAATGCGGTTTTGGACGTTACGGATGTATGAGGCAGAAATTCAAATGGTCGTAGAGTAAAATGTAGTCAATTGCTGATGGCTAGTTACGTTCGAGATAGTCAAAGGACGTGAACGGAAACTGGAGCGAAGATTGCTTCCGTTTGTAGGACGGTTATCTCCCAAATTACCTGCAAAATTGAAAATACAGTGCATGCGAATATATATTGGTTACTATGACAATTTAAACATGATGCAAATTCCTTTTGGATCATGAAGGTTGTCTTTGGACGATGTGGATGATATCCTTAGACCATGACGTCCCGGGCCATGAAGTGTATGATAAGGGATCCTCGGGACATGAAATGGTGTCCTAGGGCCATGAGGATGATGTCTCTGGACTATGATGCCTTTGAATGATGTGTGCAGTTTGATAACTGTGATTTTAACACGTTTTATGCCCATACTTGCCTATGCTTTATGTATGATTTGCCATAAAATAAACCCACAATGCTTATAAGTTGCGCTTGATTGCAGGTTTGAGCAACAAGATGACAAAAGTCAAAAATCGGCTCGAAACGGAGTGAAACCTGCTCAAGTGTCAAAGGTAATGAAAGCAAGGATATTCAGAACTTGGTGCGGACCGCACCATCATGTCATGCGGCCGCACCATAGGAGTTCAGAGAGTTGGCATTCTCAGTTCCAGCCAATGCGGCCGCACTACAAGCTCACGCGGTCCGCACCACAAAAGTCCAGAGACCATCACAAGCCACTCATGCGGACGCACTACAAGTTCACACGGTCCGCGCCAGTCATCATGCGGCCGCACTCCATCATTGTGCGGTCCGCGTCAACATCTTCAGAAGGCAAGTCTCAGAAGTCAAGAAACCCAGTGCGGCCGCGTGTCAACTTCGTGCGGACCGCACGGACCCCGCAGGGGTATTTTTGTCCGATTTTTCTTAACTTAGTATAAATAGAATATTTGCCATTTTTAGTGTACGAATTAGATACCAGAGAGTAGCTGCACTCGTGAGACAAAGGTTTTAGCCTATTTTGGGCATTTTCATCTTGTTTTAACGTGGATTATTGTAGAGTAACATTCTAGTTATTAAATATGTTCATTTTATCTATTTCTTCTTCAATTTCTGTTGTTATTATGGCTAGCTAAACCCATTAGCTAGGGTTGTGGCTCAACCCTAGTGTGGGTAATTAATGGGTGTGATTGTTTAATGCTTGAATGATGTTGGGTGTTTGATATTTGGGGTTAATTTTATGTTTTCACTTGGATTTGGTGGTTGCAAACACTACGTCTAGCTAAGTGGGTCTTGACTCTTCTTGAGAAAGAGTGTCTATGACTCCAAAATTAACCTAACAAGGAATTGGGATGGACCCATGAGAATGGTAGTCCCAATTAACGGGTAAGACCTCGAGAGAGTAATTACCCAACTTGAACCCTAAGTTGCTTGGTTTGTTAGCCTACCCAATTGGTCTCGAGAGAGTCAATTGGGCAAAATCATTCTTTCTACCGAGAGGTGTGAGAGTGAGTGCTATCGTGCAACGGTTATATCATAAGCCCCATAATCATCATTCTCGTATTAGGGATCTCTACCCGTTAGTTGACCACCTAGGTAAATGCCACGACCCTAGTGCCTTTCTCTATCTTGCATACAACCTAGACTTAATATCTTAGCACAATTTAGTTATAATTAGTAGTTGTTAAATTGTAGTTGATAATCACAAAAACCCAAAATGATAGAAGATCAATTAGAAGCAAACTCGCATTTCTAGGCTAAACAAATATCCAACTCCCTTCCTAGCTCCCTGTGGAAATTGACCCCGATACCACTATTGGATAAAAGTATTAGCGCCCACTCTTCCAAAGGTTGAGTCTGCTGCGACCTAATCACAGTTTCGAGAGATCCTCAGGCCGTGGAATGGTGTCTTCCGGCTATGAGGATGGTGCCTTCGGACTATGACGCCTTCGGACAAAATGGCGATATTTTAGCCTATAAATTGCAAAGATATGATTCTTAGTGGTATGCGAGGAAGAGACATGACAAGGCTTAGTCTTATACAAGGTGAGGGCAGTATTAAAGTAAAGGGATAGTGCTTAGCCTTATGTAGTGTAGTGGAGACAATGTTTAGTCTCAGGTAAGAAAAGGAGACAATGCTTAGTCGCTGACAAGGAAAGTCAATGCTTTGCCTCATGCAAGGAATGGAGACAATGCTTAGTTTCATGCGAAGAAAAGGCAGTGCTTAGCCTTATGCAATTACGGAGGAAATGCTTAGCCTCATGCAAGAAATGGAGGCAATGCTTAGACTTATGCAATGGAAGGCAGTGCTTAGCCTTATGCGATTACGGAGGCAATGCTTAGTCTTATGCAATGAAAGGCAGTGCTTAGCCTTATGCGATTACGGAGGCATTGCTTAGCCTTATGCAAGAATTGGAGACAATGCTTAGTCTCATGCAAGGAAAGGCAGTGCTTAGCCTTATACAATTACAGAGGCAATGCTTAGCCTCATGTAAGAAATGGAGATAAATGCCTAGTCTCGTGTAAGGAAAGGTAGTGCTAGCCTTATGTAAGGAATGGAGACAATGCTTAGTCTTGTGCAAGGAAAGGCAGTGCTTAGACTTATGCAATTACGGAGGCAATGCTTAGTCTCATGCAAGAAATGGAGACAATGCTTAGTCTCGTGCAAGGAAAGGCACCGCTTAGCCTTATGCAAGAAATGGAGACAATGCTTAGTCTGGTGAGAGGAAAGGCAGTGCTTAGCCTTATGCAATTAGGGAAGAAATGCTTAGCCTCATGCAAAAAATGGAGACAATGCTTAGTCTCATGCAAGAACAGGGAAAGCTTAGCCTTATGCGAGAAAAGCAAAGAATGGCTGTGCGAGAGTAAAGTATTTCTTAGCTTGATGTATTATGTTTGGCAACTTGTCATATGAATATAGTGATTTTGCTACGTGTATTTATTTGCGAATATTGTTGTTGTGTTTATTGTGCCTGCATTCAATGAAAATTTGGGAGTTTTGCGGGGGGATAGTTGGTTCGTGCTCTTGATTCCTTGTTTCGCCTTTACTCCTGTCTTGAGGTCCTGCTTGAGTCACCCTGGGTAACTGATAACTAGGGAATATGATACATTTTACACTCCTTCATGCTCAAGTTTTGATTAGAAATGTGTACAAAATAGTCCCAAAGGTTCACAAGTTGTGCTTGATTGCAGGTTTGATCAACAACGTGACAAGGTGTCAAAGATCAGCTCAAAAAGAAGTGAACCTTGCACAATTACCAAGACAAGACGAAGCTCAGGCAAAACAAGGCCAATGCGGCCGCACTCCATTTTGTGCGGGCCGCACAAGTGAGGTTCAGAGAGACTGCTATTCAGGCAAAAAGGCAACGCGGCCGCGCGAGGTTTTGTGCGGTCCGCACTAGGATCAATGCGGCCGCACTAGATTTAGTACGGTCCGCAGAGAGAAGGTTCAGAGAGTTTCCAAGTCCAAGTTTGAAGCCCAATGCGGTCCGCGTTCTATTTCATGTGGACCACACTAGAAGCCACCGCGGCTGCACTCGATTCTGTGCGGTCCGCATTGCCCAAGTTCAGAGAACCATTTATTCAAGTTCAATGCCCTAGTGCGGCCGCACGTGATTTTGTGCGGTCCGCACTAACCCCGCAGGGGTGTTTTTGTCCAGATTTGTTAGCTTAGTATAAATAGCGTCTTTTCCCATTTTTAGGTCATCAGATAGTTTTGTACGTAGAGTTGCGCTCATGACTTGGGTTATTTTGCTATTTCTAGAAATTTTAGCTTAATTTCACCATTGAATCTTCAATTTCTTTTTAGTAATTAATTATTATGAGTTTACCTTCATCTATTTCTTTGTTTTTCTCTCTAATTATGAGTAGCTAGACCCATCAGCTAGGGTTGTGGCTCAACCCTAGTGTGGGTAATTGATGGGTCTTGAGTTTTAGGGCTTGATTGACTATGGGTGTTTGATATTTGGGCTAATATCATGTTTAATTGCTAAATTTGTGGTTGCAAACACTAGTTTGTGTTTAGTTGACTTTGGTTCTTCTTAAAGAGAGCCTAAGTCTCTAAAATTAGTCCAACAAGGAATTGGGGCGTACTCAAGATAATTGATAGCCCCTATTAAAGGGTTAAACCGAGAGATCGTAATACCCGACTTGAACCTTAATTGCTTGTGCACATTTGCATAGCCAATTGGTCTTGAGAAAGTCAATTCGGGCAAAATCACTCAAACTACTAAGAGGCATAGAGTGAGTAGAATCGAGCAATGGTTATATCATACTGCCCAAATGTGACAATCTAGCTTTAGACTCAAGAATCCGTCAATTGACCACCTAGGAGAAAGCCACTACCCTAGTGCCTTTTAATCATTTGAACAACTCACAATAGTTTAATCCTAGCTTATTTTAGTTTAATTGAGAATTGTAGTTTTATAAAATTAGAATCATAATTAAAACCAAAAATGTGTAGAAGTGCAATTTGGAACAAATACACAACTTCACTTTAGATAGACACGCAATTCCAATATCTAGCTCCCTGTGAAAATCGATACCGACCCTAAATCAGGTAAAAGCTGCTTCGACCTCTCTCGCTACTCAATAGTAGTGCAGGGTTGGCTTCGATCAGTAACGTCTGGTTGTCATAGAAACAAAGTTTTCAAAAAACATGTATGCATTTGACAAACTATTTGTAGAAATGTAGTTGTTAAAATTTATGATAGTGCATGAGATCAAATAATTTAGATGAACCGATGACTGTGACGCATTTTAGATACATTGCAACATTCTTGCTTTAGAATTTTGAGGGTCCTCCTCAAAATTCTGCCCAGTTTAAGTGCATAATCCTGACAACACGTTTCTTGGCTGTTCTATACGTGATGAAGTCGGACGAACTCGCGATCCTGCCCCAGTTTCTGATCATGGGGAAATGAAGATTTTATTAAGGTGTGACCAAAACCACAAGGCTTCATATGTATCCCTTCTTATACAGGAATCATGTCAGGCATAGTTCAGTTACATCAAATAGAAAAATGCAAACAATCTTAAACATAGTATCTCTTGACTGCGTTTGAATTGATAGGTTTTGGCCAGATCTCTCCATCCATTTCTGCACGTATACGTGTTCCTCCTGTTAGTACCCGATGAACCATGTAGGGACCTTGCCAGTTGGGTGAGAACTTCCCCTTGGCTTCATCCTGATGTGGAAAGATTCGCTTTAGCACCAATTGCCCAGGTGTGAATTGCCTTAGCCTGACCTTTTTGTTGAAAGCTCTTGCCATTCCGTTCTGGTAGAGTTGACCATGACATACCACAATCATTCTTTTCCCATCAATGAGAGCTAGTTGTTCTTAGCGGCTCTGTGCCCATTCTACATCGCTGAGCTCAGATTCTTGTATGATTCTTAGAGAAGGGACTACTTCGTCGGGAATAACGACTTTAGTACCGTAAACCAGTAGGTAGGGAGTTGCCCCAGTTGATGTGTGAACTGTGGTACGATATCCATGCAAAGCAAATGGTAGCTTCTCGTGCCATTGTTTTTAATTGTCTACCATTTTCCTCAATATCTTCTTGATGTTCTTGTTGGCGGCTTCTACAGCTCCATTCATTTGCGACCTATATGCTATGGAGTTTTATGCTTGATCTTGAATATTTCGCACATGGCCTTCATCAAATTGCTATTGAGATTGGCGGCGTTGTCGGTGATAATTGACTCTGGTACTCCAAATCGATAAATAATGCGGTCCCGAACAAAATCTGTTACGACCTTCTTAGTTACAGCTCTATAAGATGCAACTTCAACCCATTTTGTGAAGTAGTATATCGACACTAGAATGAATCTATTCCTATTAGAAGCAGCATGTTCGATTGTGCAAATAACATCTATACCCCAAACGGAGAAAGGCTAAGGTGAATTTGTTGCGCTGAGTTCATTGGGTGGCACTCGTATCATGTCAGCATATATCTGGCATTGATGACACTTCTGAATATACTTGATGTAGTCTGTTTCCATAGTCATCTAGAAATACCCTGCTCGTAGTATCTTCTTGGCTAAAATGAAACCATTCATGTGTGGTCCGCAGGTTCCAGCATGTATTTCTTTGAGTAATCTGGATGCCTCCTTGGCCTCGACGCACCGTAATAATCCTAGGTCTGGAGTCCTTCTATACAGAATCCCCTTTCTTTGAAAGAAATGGTTGGCTAATCTTCGGAGAGTGCGCTTTTGAGTATGGTTAACAGTGTCTGGATATTCTCCCTTTTCCAGGTACCTCCTGATATCGTGGAACCACGGATTTCTGTCGATCTCTTCTTCAACATGTGCACAATAAGCCGACTGCTTATGAATGCCTATTGGTATAAGGTCAATAAAATTCTTGTCTGGTGTTGTATCATGGAAGACAAAGTGGCTAACGCATCTACAAACTCATTTTGGATCCTTGGAACATGTTTGAGTTCTATCTTTGTGACCCTCTTGATCAACTCTTGTACACAGAGCAAATATTGCAATATTTTGGTGTTCTTTGTAGCCCATTCTCCTAGAACCTAGTGCATCAAAAGATCCGAATCTCCGATTACCAACAGCTCCTGAATGTTCATGTCAATGGCCAACCTAATCCCCAAGATACAACCCTCATATTCTGCCATATTGTTCGTGTATGGAAACCTGAGTTTTGCGGAGACAGGATAGTGTTGGCCGATCTCTGATTCTAAGACAGCTCCGATACCCACTCCTTTGAAGTTTGCTGCTCTGTTGAAGAACATTTTCCAACCATCATATGCTTCAGTGATATCTTCTCCTACAAATGATACCTCCTCATCGAATAATACGTTTTCAATGGTTTGTATTCTCCGTGTACGGGATTTCTGCCCGATGATCTGCCAATGCTTGCCCTTTGACTGCTTTCTGAGTTACGCAGACGATGTCGAACTCGCTAAACAATATTTTCCACTTTGCTAACTTACCCGTAGGCATGGGTTTTTAAAAGATGTATTTTAGCGGATCCATCCTTGATATGAGATATGTGGTGTATGCATCGAAACAATGCATCAACTTCTGAGCTATCCATGTTAGAGCACAGCCGGTGCATTCCAGCAAAGAGAACCGGGCTTCATAAGGTGTGAATTTCTTGCTCAGATAATATATTGCCTGCTCCTTTCTTCCATTTTCATCATGTTGTCCAAAATACAACCAAAAGCTCCGTCCAATACGGACAAATAAAACAGCAGAGGTCTTCCTGGTTTTGGTAGGACCAAAATAGGTGGTTTAGATAAATACTCCTTGATTTTGTCGATGGCTTTTTGGCATTCTTCAGTCCAGCTTGTTGCAACATCTTCCCTCAGCATCCTGAAGATTAGCTCACATATCATGGTTGATTGTGTTATGAAGCGACTGCTGTAATTGAGACGCCCTAAAAAGCTCATCACATATTTCTTATTCTTCGGATGTGGCATGTCTTGGATAGCTTTAACTTTTTATGGGTCTAATCAATCCCTTGTCGACTGACGATGAATCCTAACAATTTTTCTACAGGGACTTCGAAGGCTCATTTTGCAGGATTAAGTTTGAGATTGTTCCTTCAAAGCCGATCTAAGAATTTCTTTAGGTCTGCTATGTGAATCGTACTCCTTTTAGATTTGATAATGATGTCATCCTCGTACACCTCTATTTCCTTGTGTATCATGTCGTGGAAAATTGTTATCAGGGCTCTCATGTAGGTGGCTCCAGTGTTCTTCAAACAAATAGTATCATTTTGTAATAGTATATTCCCCATGGTGTGATGAAGGCTATCTTATCAGCATTATCTTCATCCATCTAGATTTGATGGTATCTTGCGAAGCAATCCACATAGGATTATAGCTCATGCTTGACGCAGTTGTCAATCAGTATGTGTATTTTGGGCAATGGGATATCATCTTTGGGACTTGCTCTATTTAGATCTCGGTAATCAACACATACTCTAACTTTCCCATCTTTCTTCGGAACTGGCACAATGTTGGCCAACCAAGCCGGGTATTCGACCACTCTAAGAAGCTTGGCTTTGATTTGGTTGGTAACCTCCTCTTTTACCTTCAAACTCACATCCGGCTTGAAGTTTCTGAGCTTCTGCTTTATCAGTGGACACATGGGGCTAGTGGGTAGCTTGTGAGCCACTATGGATGTGCTCAAACCAATCATATCATCGTAGGACCATGCAAAGATATCTTCATACTCATTGAATTGTTGGTTGGTAATTTTCTAGATTCTATTGGTTCGGAGGCTTGTTTGAAAGGCAAAGTCATGGTTGAGCATTGAATATGCCCTTTGGACAGAGGTAAGTGTCGTGGTTAACTTTGACTTGAGGGAATAGGACTTTTTTGTCTATTTTCTACATGTTTAGATGTTGGGTACAACGTATATGTGAGGTAACGAGTACTTATGCATTGTTGTTGGGTTAAAGCATGCGGGTGGGACTTGATTCCTTGTAATTATTGCTTCTTTGATTATGTTATCCATGTTTAGTCTTGTTATTGTTAAATTGGTTGTTCTTATCATGTTTACGGTTTTTGGTGATAATTGAGTATTGATTTCAAAGTTGAGGTTGGTATTATGGAACCAAATGTTGAAGTAAGGTTTGTTCTGGTTATTCTATCCCTCTGTTGTTATTTGTTCATTGCTTTATGGAAAGGCAGAGTGTTTATGCTCGAAGGGTGATGCCATGCCATATTGTGAGTATTAATGCACGAAGGGTGATGTCGTGCCATATCTATTGATTTATATTGTGAGGTTGAGAGTAAAAGCACGAAGGGTGATGCCGTGCAGTTTCATCGTTTCACTGTGAGGTTGAGAGTAAAAGAACAAAGGGCGATGTTGTGCACTTTTCTTTACTGTGTTTAATTATTTTTAACTATCAATGGCATATTGATTGTCCTGGTTATCATTTCTGCTGAAATTCTCATGTCTCGTATCCCCTTTAGCATGTCCCCCTCCAGATATTAATTGTCTAGCTCTTATTTGTTGTTATTTTGTACACATACTATTAATTGCACATGTTTATTTTGTAGGTGTCTTGTCATGGCCTCGTTACTACTTCGTTGAGGTTAGGTGCGACACTTACAAGTATATGAGGTAGGTTGTCCTCATATTACACTCTGCACTTTTTGTGTATATTTTGGTACTGGCCCTAGCTGATCGTGAGGTTGGCAGCTGGACTTGCTTGTCGGAGACCCAAAGTAGATTTGCTGGCGTTCGCAGACCCTGAAGTCGCTTCCTAGTTTCTTTATCATAGTGTTTCCTTTCTTTTAGAACAATTATATTTTCTTTCAGACTTTTTTTATAGTAACTCTTAGAAGCTCGTGAATCGTGACACTAGATCCCAAGAGTATCAGTTATTATGAGTTTTATGTTATTCCGCAAATTTATTTTTAGCTTCTGTTTAGCTTAATTGTTTCTGTTATTAAAAATTGACGAAAGTTGATTTAGAAATCCTCTAACGTTGGTTTGCCTAGAAAGTGAAATTTTAGGCGCCATCACGGTCCCGAAGGTTGAAATTCCGGGTCGTGAGCAGTTGGTATCAGAGCCCTATATTGCCATGGTCTTATAATTCACAAATAGGCTTAGTAGAGTCTGGAGGATCATCACAGAGACGTCTGTACTTATCTTCCAGAGGCTATGAAAGTTAGGAACAAATTTTACTTCTATTATTCTCTGTCGTGCAATTTTGTTTCTCTCATTGCTAATTGAATTCTTCTACTCTTGAACTCTCGTAGATGACGAGAACAGGCACTGCATCTTTAGCTGAGCAGCAACTAGAGCCCCCAGTGGCAGCTCCTACGAGGGGCAGAGGTCGAGGCCGAGGTCGTGCCATAAGCCGAGGCAGGGGCAGAGCTCAGCCTAGAGCTCAAGCAGCAGCACCAACAGTGAAGCCTTGGGTAGAGTTTGATGAGGAGGATTCAACCCAGACTGTGCTTGTCGGACCAGCTCAGGTCCTAGAGGGGTTCATCGCCACCCAGTGCTTCGGGACGCTTTGTTCTGTTTAGTGGGCCTTAGGGAGAGTGGGGCACAGGCTGGCACATTCCCTATGGCACAAGCCATCTCTCAGGCTGGGAGAGGAGCACAGACTCCCGCTACTCACACTCCGGAGTAGATGGCTACCCAGTTTTAGGTTCCAGTAGCGCAGCTAGTAGGGGTAGCTCAACCGGTTGTTGCAACACAGGCCGGTGATGGACCAACTATGTCTTCTGAGGGCGTATTAATATTGGACAAGTTTAGCAAGCTCTTCCCAGTTCACTTTAGTGGAGCACCTTCCGAGGACCCACATGATTATCTTGACCGCTGCCATGAGGTGTTGCGGAACATGGGGATAGTGGAGACCAATGGGGTCGATTTTGCTGTGTTCTAGATGATGGGTTCCGCCAAGAGACGGTGGAAGGACTTTGTATCGACCAGACCACTTGGGTCGCCTGCTCTTACTTAGGACCAGTTCTCTCAGATATTTCTTGAGAAATTTCTTCCTATCACACTGAGAGAGGACTAACAGAAATAGTTCGAGCGTCTTAAGTAGGGTACTATGTCTGTCACTCAGTACGAGACCCGCTTTGTGGATCTGGACCGTCATGCAATTCTTCTGCTTCTTACCAAGAGAGAGAAAGGGTGGGGCAGGTCTATTGAGGGACTCGATCAGCCTAGCATGTTGCAGATGGCCAAGGAGACCAGGAGTGAGATTTCCTTCAGACGGCTGCCAATGACGCTAGGTGAGTCGAGATGGTTCTAGCATAGGGGGGAGGTTAGGGATCTATTTAGAGGCCTCGTCATTCTGGTGGATTCAGTGGTGCCTCATCTGGAGGAAGGGGTACTTGTGGTAGATGCCATCTTCCCAGGCCGTTTCATTCAGCACTCCAGGCATTCCGCGGGGCTTCAGTTGGCCGTGGCCCTCATATGCGTTATTCCGACCAGCTAGCCTACAATGCACCACCAGCTCCTATTAGTGCACCTCCGCTCTAGAGTTTTCAGGACGGTTACTCAGGCCGACAAGGTCAGTTCAGGGTCAACAACCACATCAGCTGGGGTCCTATTATACTTGTGGTGATCGGAGGCATATTACTAACTTTTCCCTCGAGCATCGAGCAGTTCTCAGCAACAGGGTTCTCGTGCCATGGTCCCAGCACCGGGTGCTTCACCGCTCACTTATCTATCTAGGGATAGGGGTCAAACATCTAGAGGTGCAGGATAGGACATTAGAGGTGCAGGTCAGGCCGTTAGAGGTGGAGGTAAGCCAGCCAGGGCCCGTCCTCGAGATGTAGTTCAGAGTTGTGGGGCCCATCCCCAATGCTATGCCTTTCCACCCAGGCTTGAGGTTGAGTCATCTGACGTGATTATCACAAGTATGGTTTCAATTTGCAGTAGAGATGCCTCAGTTCTATTTGATCCGAGTTCTACTTATTCCTACGTGTCGTCCTATTTTGCTTCATATTTGGGTATGCCTCGTGATTCTTTGAGTGCTCCTGTGTATGTGTCCACACTTGTGGGAGATGCTATCATTATAGATCATGTTTATCGTTCGTGTGTTGTTACCATGGGGAGTCTTGAGAATCGTGTAGATCTCCTACTTCACTATATGGTTGATTTTGATGTAATTTTGGGTATGGATTGGCTGTCACCTTATCATGCTATATTGGATTGTCATGCCAAGATGCTGACCCTAGCCTTTCTGGGGTTGCCTTGATTAGAGTAGAGAGGGACTTCTGGCCATTATACCAGTAGGGTTATCTCTTATGTGAAGGCCTGCCATATGGTCGAGGAGGGGTGTCTAGCTTATTTGGCTTATGTCAGTGATTCTACTGCGGTGGTTCCTTCCATGGATTAAGTACCAGTTGTTCGTGAGTTTCCAGAGGTGTTTCCTGCAGACCTGCAGGGAATGCCACCCGACAGAGATATCGACATCTGTATTGATTTGGCTCCAGGAACTCAGCTTATTTCTATTCTGCCATACCGTGTGGCCCTGCTAGAGTTGAAAGAATTGAAGGAGCAGTTGCAAGATTTGCTTGATAAGGGATTCATTAGACCTAGTGTTTCGCCCTGGGGTGCGCCTGTGTTGTTTGTGAAGAACAAGGATGGATCGATGAGGATGTGCATAGATTATTGGCAGTTGAACAAGGTCACCATAAAAAACAAGTATCCATTGCCAAGGATTGATGACTTATTTGATCAGCTTCAGGGTGCCAAGGTATTTTCAAAGATTGATTTGAGGTCTGGCTATTGTTAGTTATGGATTAGGGCATCCGATGTCCCTAAGACAACTTTTTAGACTCGGTATGGGCAGTATGAGTTTCTAGTGATGTCATTTGATGAACCAGGTGTTCAAGCCTTATCTGGATTCCTTTGTGACTGTGTTTATTGATGATATCTTGATCTACTCCCACAGCCGAGAGGAGCATGAGCAGCATCTTCGAATCGTACTTCAGACTCAGAAAGATAGCCAGTTATATGCTATGTTTTCAAAATGCGAGTTTTGATTGAGTTTAGTTGCTTTCTTGGGGCACGTTGAATCAATAGAGGGATTCAGGTGAATCTTAAGAAGATTAAGGCAGTTAAGAACTGGCCTACGCCCACTTCAGCCACAGAGATCCGGAGTTTCTTTGGTTTAGCAGGTTATTATCATCGGTTTGTGGATGGATTCTAATCTATAAACGCCCCATTGACCAGGTTGACCTAGAAGGGTGCCAGTTAAGATGGCCAGACGAGTGTGAGGCGAGCTTTCAGAAGCTCAAGACTGCTTTAACTATGGTGCCAGTATTGGTGTTGCCCACAGGTTCAGGATCTTATACGGTATATTGTGATGCCTCACGTATTGGACTTGGTCTGGTATTGATGCAGGATGGTAGGGTGATTGTATATGCATCACAGTATCTGAAGGTTCACGAGAAGAATTGCCATGTTCATGACTTAGAGTGGCAGCCATTGTTCATGCGCTGATAATTTGGAGGCATTATCTTTCCGGTGTGTCGTGTGGGTATTGACGGATCATCGGAGTTTATAGTACTTCTTCAAATAGAAGGAGCTCAATTTAAGGCAGAGGAGGTGGTTGGAGCAATTGAAAGACTATGATATCACCATCTTGTATCATCTCGAGAAGGCCAATGTAGTGGCCGATGCTTTGAGTAGAAAGTCAGTGAGTATGGGCAGCCTTGCCTTCATTCCAGTCGGTGAGAGACCGCTTGCATTAGATGTTTAGGCCTTGGCCAATCAGTTCGCGAGGTTGGATGTTTCGGAGCCCAGCCGCGTTCTAGCTTGTACAGTCGCTCAACCTCCATTGTTTGAGCGCATCAGAGAGCGGCAGTATGATGAACCTATTCCTATTTGAAGCAGCGGGTTCGATTGTGAAAATAACATCCATATCCCAAGCGGAGAAAGGCTAAGGTGAATTTGTTGCGTTGAGTTCATTGGGTGGTACTCGTATCATGTTAGCATATATCTGGCATTGATGACTCTTCTGAACATACTTGATGCAGTCTGTTTCCATAGTCATCTAGAAATACCCTGCTCTTAGGATCTTCTTGGCTAAAATGAAACCATTCATGTATGGTCCGCAGGTTCCAGCATGTATTTCTTTGAGTAATCTGGATGTCTCCTTGGCCTCGACACACCGTAATAATCCCAGGTCTGGAGTCCTTCTATACAGAATCCCCTTGCTTTGAAAGAAATGGTTGGCTAACCTTCGGAGCGCGCTGCTTCTGAGTATGGTTAACTGTGTTTGGAAATTCTCCCTTTTCCAGGTATTTCCAGATATTGTGGAACCACTGATTTATGTCGATCTCTTCTTCAACATGTGCACAATAAACCGGTTGTTTATGAATTCCTATTGGGATAAGATGAATGAAATTCTTGTCTGGGTGTTGTATCATGGAAGACAAAGTGGCTAATGCATTTACAAACTCATTCTGGATCCCTGGAACATATTTGAATTCTATCTTTGTGAACCTCTTGATCAACTCTTGTACACAGAGCAAATATCACAATATTTTGGTTTTCTTTGTAGCCCATTCTCCTAGAACCTGGTGCACCAAAAGATCTGAATCTCCGAATACCAGCAGCTCCTGAATGTTCATGTCAATGGCCAACCAAAGCCCCAAGATACAACCCTCATATTCTGCCATATTGTTGGTGTATGGAAACTTGAGTTTTGCGGAGACCGGATAGTGTTGGCCGATCTCTAATACCAAGACAACTCCGATACCCACTCCTTTGACGTTTGCTGCTCTATCGAAGAACATTCTCCAACCATCATATGCTTCAGTGATATCTTCTCCTACAAATGATACCTCCTCATCGGGAAAATATGTTTTCAATGGTTCGTATTATCCGTGTATGGGATTTCTGCTAGATGATCTGCCAATGCTTGCCCTTTGACTACTTTCTGAGTTACGTAGACGATGTCGAACTTGCTCAACAAAATTTTCCACTTTGCTAACTTACCCGTAGGCATGGGTTTCTAAAAGATGTATTTTAGCGGATCCATCCTTGATTTGAGATATGTGGTGTATGCACGGAAATAATGCCTCAACTTCTGAGCAATCCACGTTAGAGCACAGCAGTGCATTCCAGCAAAGAGAACCGGGCTTCATAAGGTGTGAATTTCTTGCTCAGATAATATATTGCCTGCTTCTTTCTTCCAGTTTCATCATGTTGTCCCAAAATGCAACCAAAAGCTCCGTCCAATACGGACAAATAAAGCAGCATAGGTCTTCCAGGTTTGGTGGGACCATATAGGTGGTTTAGATAAATACTCCTTGATTTTGTCGATGGTTTTTTGACATTCTTCAGTCCAGCTTGTTGCAACATCTTCCCTCAGCATCCTGAAGATTAGCTCACATATCATGGTTGATTGTGCTATGAAACGATTGCTGTAATTGAGACGCCCTAAAAAGCTCATCACATCTTTCTTATTCTTCGGAGGTGGCATGTCCTGGATAACTTTGACTTTTCATGGGTCTAATCCAATCCCTTGGCGACTGACGATGAATCCTAACAATTTTTCGATAGGGACTTCGAAGGCACATTTTGCAGGATTAAGTTTGAGATTGTTCCTTTGAAGCCGATCTAAGAATTTATTTAGGTCTGCTATGTGATCCGTACTCATTTTAGATTTTATGATGATGTCATCCACGTACACCTCTATTTTCTTGTGTATCATGTCGTGGAAAATTGTTATCAGGGCTCTCATGTAGGTGGCTGCAGTGTTCTTCAAACCAAATAGTATCATTTTGTAATAGTATAACCCCCACGATGTGATGAAGGCTGTCTTTTCAGCATTCTCTTCATCCATCCAGATTTGATGGTATCTTGCGAAGCAATCCACAAAGTATTGGAGCTCATGCTTGACGCAGTTGTCAATCAGTATGTGTATTTTGGGCAATGGGATATCATCTTTGGGATTTCCTCTATTTAGATCTCGGTAATCAACACATACTCTAACTTTCCCATCTTTCTTCGGAACTGGCACAGTGTTGGCCAACCAAGCCGGGTATTCGACCACTCTAAGAACCTTGGCTTTGATTTGGTTGGTAATTTCCTCTTTTATCTTCAAACTCATATCCGACTTGAACTTTCTAAGCTTCTGCTTTATCAGTGGACACATGGGACTATAGGGTAGCTTGTGAGCCACTATGGATGTGCTCAAACCAGTCATATCATCGTAGGACCATGCAAAGATATCTTCATACTCTTTGAATTGTTGGTTGGTAATTTACTAGATTCTATTGGTTCGGAGTTTTGTTTGAAAGGCAAAGCCGTGATTGAGCTTTGAATTGGCCCTTTGGACCGAGGTAAATGTCGTGGTTAACCTTGATATGAGGGAATAGGACTTGTTTGTCTATTTTATACATGTTTAGATGTTGGGTACAATGTATATGTGAGGTGATGAGTACTTATGCGTTGTTTTTGGGTTAAAGCATGCGGGTGGGACTTGATTCCTTGTAATTATTGCTTCTTTGATCATGTTATCCTTGTTTAGACTTGTTATTGTTAAATTGATTGTTCTTATCACGTTTACGATTTTTTGGTGATAATTGAGTATTGATTTCAAAGTTGAGGTTGGTATTATGGAACCAAATGTTGAAGTAAGGTTTGTTCTGGTTATTCTATCCCTCTGTTGTTATTTGTTCATTGCTTTATGGAAAGGCAGGGTGTATATGCTCGAAGGGTGATGCTATGCCATATCTATTGATTTATATTGTGAGGTTGAGAGTAAAAGCACGAAGGGTGATGCCGTGCAGTTTCATCGTTTCACTATGAGGTTGAGAGTAAAAGAACGAAGGGCGATGCCGTGCACTTTTCTTTACTGTGTTTAATTATTTTTAACTATCAATGGCATATTGATTGTCCTGGTTATCATTTCTGCTGAAATTCTCATGTCCCGTATCCCTTTTGCATGTCCCTATCCAGATATTAATTGTCTAGCTCTTATTTGTTGTTATTTTGTATAGATACTATTAATTACACATGTTTATTGTGTAGGTGTCTTGTCATAGCCTCGTTACTACTTCGTTGAGGTTAGGTGCGACACTTACAAGTATATGGGGTAGGTTGTCCTCATATTACACTCTGCACTTCTTGTGCAGATTTTGGTACTGGCCCTAGCTGATCGTGAGGTTGGCAGCTGGACTTGCTTGTCGGAGACCCAAAGTAGATTTGCTGACGTCCGCAGACCCTGGAGTCGCTTCCTAGTTTCTTTATCATAGTGTTTCCTTTCTTTCAGAACAATTATATTTTCTTTCAGACTTTTTTTTATAGTAACTCTTAGAAGCTCGTGAATCGTGACACTAGATCCCAATAGTATCAGTTATTATGGGTTTTATGTTATTCCGCAAATTTAGTTTTAGCTTCTCTTTAGCTTAATTGTTTCTGTTATTAAAAATTGACGAAAGTTGATTTAGAAATCCTCTAACGTTGGTTTGCCTAGAAAGTGAAATGTTAGGCGCCATCACGGTCCCGAAGGTTGAAATTCCGGGTCGTGACAAGTTGGTATCAGAGCCCTATATTGCCAAGGTCTTATAATTCACAAATAGGCTTAGTAGAGTCTGGAGGATCGTCACAGAGACGTCTGTACTTATCTTCTAGAGGCTATGAAAGCTAGGAACAAATTTTTCTTTTATTATTCTCTGTCGTGCGATTTTGGTTCTCTCATTGCTAATTGAATTCTTCTACTCTTGAACTCTCGTAGATGGCGAGAACACGCACTGCATCTTTAGCTGAGCAGAAGCTAGAGCCCCCAGTGGCAGCTCCTACGAGAGGCAAAGGTCGAGGCCGAGGTCGTGCCATAAGCCGAGGCAGGGGCAGAGCTCAGCCTAGAGCTCGAGCAGCAGCACCAACAGTGAAGCCTTAGGTAGAGTTTGATAAGGAGGTTCCATCCCAGACTGTGCTTGTCGGACCAGCTCAGGTCCTAGAGGGGTTCATCGCCACCCAGTGCTTCAGGACGCTTTGGTCTTCTTAGTGGGCCTTATGGAGAGTGTGGTACATGCCGACACATTCCCTATGGCACAAGCCATCTCTCAGGCTGGGAGAGGAGCACAGACTCCTGCTACTCACACTCCGGAGTAGATAGCTCCCCAGTTTCAGACTCTAGTAGCCCAGCTAGTTGGGGTAGCTCAAACGGTTGTTGCAACACAGGCCGGTAATGGACCAGCTATGTCTTCTGAGGGCTTATTAATATTGGACAAGTTTACCAAGCTCTTCCCGATTCACTTCAGTAGAGCACCTTCTGAGGACCCACATGATTATCTTGACCGCTGCCATGAGGTGTTGCGGAACATGGGGATAGTGGAGACCAATGGGGTCGATTTTGCTATCTTCTAGATGATGGGTTCCGCCAAGAGATGGTGGAAGGACTTGGTATCGACCAAACTACTTGGGTCGCCTGCTCTTACTTAGGACCAGTTCTCTCAAATATTTCTTGAGAAGTTTCTTCCGGTCACACTGAGAGAGGACTAACACAAACAGTTCAAGCGTCTTAAGTAGGGCACTATGTCTGTCACTCAGTACGAGACCCGCTTTGTGGATCTGGCCCGTCATGCTATTCTTCTGCTTCTTACCAAGAGAGAGAGAGGGTGGGGGAGGTCTATTGAGGGACTCAATCAGCCTAACAAGTTGCAGATGGCCAAGGAGACCAGGAGTGAGATTTCTTTCAGACGGCTTCCAATGGCGCCATGTGAGTCGAGATGGTTCTAGCATAGGGGGGAGGTTAGGGGTCTAATAAAAGGCCTCGTCATTCTGGTGGATTTAGTGGTGCCTCATCTGGAGGAAGGGGTACTTGTGGTAGAGGCCATCTTCCCAGGCTTTCATTCAGCGCTCCAGGCATCCCGCGGGGCTTCAGGTGGTCGTGGCCCTCATATGCATTATTCCGACTAGCTAGCCTACAGTGCACCACCAACTCCTATTAGTGCACCTCCGCTCTAGAGTTTTCAGGATAGTTACTCAGGCCGACAAGGTCAGTTCAGGGTCAACAGTCACATCAGCTGGGGTCCTATTATACTTGTGGTGATCGGAGGCACATTGCTAACTTTTTCCCTCGAGCATCAAGCAGTTCTCAGCAACAGGGTTCTCGTGCCATTGTACCGGCACCGGGTGCTTCACCGCCTACTCATCTAGCTAGGGGTTGGGGTCAGAAAGCTAGAGGTGCATGTTAGGACATTATAGGTGGAGGTTAGGCACTTAGAGGTTTAGGTCAGCCAGCTAGGGCCCGTCCTCGAGATGTAGTTTAGAGTGGTGGGGCCCATCCCCAATGCTATGCCTTTCCACCCAGGCCTGAGGTTGAGTCATCTGACGTGATTATCACAAGTACGGTTTCAGTTTGCAGTAGAGATGCCTCGGTTCTATTTGATCAGGTCTACTTATTCCTACGTGTCGTCCTATTTTGCTTCATATTTGCGTATGCCTCGTGATTCTTTGAGATCATGTTTATCATTCGTGTCTGGTTACCATGGGGAGTCTTGAGACTCGTGTAGATCTCCTACTTCTCAATATGGTTGACTTTGATGTAATTTTGGGTATGGATTGGTTGTCACCTTATCTTGCTATATTGGATATTCATGCCAAGATGGTGACCCTAGCCTTGCTGGGGTTGCCTCGATTAGGGTAGAGAGGGACTCCTGGCCATTATACTAGTAGGGTTATCTCTTATGTGAAGGCCCGACATATGGTCGAGAAGGGGTGTTTAGCTTATTTGGCTTATGTCCGCGATTCTACTGCGGAGGTTCCTTCCATGGATTAAGTACCATCTGTTCGTGAGTTTTTGGAGGTTTTTCCTACAGACCTGTAGGGAATGCCACCCGACGGAGATATCGACATCTGTATTGATTTTGCTCCGAGAACTCGGCTTATTTCTATTCTGCCATACCGTGTGGCCCTGCCAGAATTGAAAGAATTGAAGGAGCAGTTGCAAGATTTGCCTGATAAGGGATTCACTAGACCTAGTGTATCGCCCTGGGGTGCGCCTGTGTTTTTTGTGAAGAACAAGGATGGATCGATGAGGATGTGCATAGATTATCGGCAGTTGAACAAAGTCACCATAAAAATCAAGTGTCCATTGCCAAGGATTGATGAATTATTTGATCAGCTTCAGGGTGCCAAGGTGTTTTCAAAGATTGATTTGAGGTCTGGCTACCGTTAGTTGAGGATAAGGGCATCTGATGTCCCTTAGACAACGTTTTAGACTCGGTATGGGCAGTTTGAGTTTCTAGTGATGTCATTTGGGCTGACAAATGTCCCAGCAACATTCATGGATTTGATGAACCAGGTGTTCAAGCTTTATCTGGATTCCTTTGTGATTGTGTTTATTGATGATATCTTGATCTACTCCCGCAGCCGAGAGGAGCATGAGCAACATCATCGGATCGTACTTCAGACTCTGAAAATTAGCCAATTATATGCTATGTTTTCAAAATGCGAGTTTTGATTGAGTTCAGTTGCTTTCTTGGGGAACGTTGTATCAACAGAGGGAATTCAGGTGAATCCTAAGAAGATTAAGGCAGTTCAGAACTGGCCTACGCCCACTTTAGCCACAGAGATCAGGAGTTTCTTTCGTTTAGCAAGTTATTACCATCGGTTTGTGAAAGGATTCTAATCTATAATAGCCCCGTTGACCAGGTTGACCCAGAAGGGTGCCCGTTCAGATGGCCAAACGAGTGTGAGGCAAGCTTTCAGAAGCTCAAGACTTCTTTAACTATGGTGCCAGTATTGGTGTTGCCCACAGGTTCAGGATCTTATACGGTATATTGTGATGCATCACGTATTGGACTTGGTCTGGTATTGATGCAGGATGGCAGGGTGATTGTATATGCATCACGACAGCTTAAGGTTCACGAGAAGAATTACCATGTTCATAACTCAGAGTTGGCAGCCATTGTTCATGAGTTGAAGATTTGGAGGCATTATCTTTATGGCATGTCATATGGGTATTGACGGATCATCGAAGTATGCAGTACTTGTTCAAATAGAAGGAGCTCAATTTGAGGCAGGGGAGGTGGTTAGAGCAATTGAAAGACTATGATATCACCATCTTGTATCATCTCGGGAAGGCCAATGTGGTGGCCGATGCTTTGAGTAGAAAGCTAATGAGTATGGGCAGCCTTACCTTCATTCCAGTCGGTGAGAGACCGCTTGCATTAGATGTTTAGGCCTTGGCCAATCAGTTTGCGAGGTTGGATGTTTCTGAGCCCAGTCGCGTTCTAGCTTGTACAGTCGCTCAGTTTTCATTGTTTGAGCGCATCAGTGAGCGGCAGTAAGATGAACCTCATTTTCTTGTCCTTAGGGACACGGTGCGACGCGGTGATGCCAAGCAGGTTACTATTGGAGTCCTCAAGTAAGACCTATATAAGGCGACAACAAAAACTGTAAGACCTCAAGCAAGGCATGAATAATAATTGTACCAAGTATCAACAAAACTGTAAGACCTCAAAGGCATGAAAATTTCGTAAGTTTAGGCTATATATCGAACTTGTAAGATTACTGAAAAGGCATACCCTCGATATAGACACCTAAACTACTACACTCGGGACCAAAAATAGCTCCGGCCAAGCCCAAATGACTAGGGTCATACGGCTATACCAGCCAAGCAAACGCGACTCGGGGATGCCCGACCGTCGCTACAAATCATATGCCATTTCTTCGAATCTACTTTGAAAAGAACAAGTTAAATAGGCTACCATCGACATAGGCATAAAGAGCTTCGACCATGTCAGCTCCAAATCACAGGCTTCGAGCTACTCAGCCTCCATGCAAAACCTCCCGAGGTGCTCGATCATCACCACGAAATGACTTGAAATTGATGTTTTTCCCGAACCGACGACGGGTCAGACAAAAATTACTTCAAAAAGTCCTTGACGAGGGGAAAACAAAGCCAATAAAAGGTCGCTTCAACCCAAGGCGTAAGAGCCACTATCGCCAGCCCACACATATGCCTATGAGCAAAGTGTAAGAGCCATTGTCGCCAGCTTACAATAAAACGCCAAATTGGCCTTAAGCATAAGAGCCGTTGTCGCCAGCTCACACAAACATGAAAGCTTGAGGGTTGATTGAGCTCGGATCGAAACCCGACTCGGAGAAAGAACCCAAAATAGTTAACTACATAACCTCAGGGAAAAGCGTAAGAGCCACTATCTCCAGCCTAATGAGCCTCAGGGCTGCGCACATAAAAGGTCGCTTCGATCAAAGGCGTAACAACCATTGTCTCCAGCGTATGCAAACATAAAATCTTGAGGGCTAAATGATCTCGAGTCGAAACCCGACTCGGAGACTAAACCCAAAACAGTTGAGCAAAAGCATCAGAGCTCAAACGGTGACTTATACTAAAGGTCGCATCGATCGAGTGCGTAAGAGCCCCCGGGCCAGCCTAATGAGCCCCAGGGCCATATCACGAATCTAAGGATTTTGACATCTGAAACTAGTTCACCTGGCCAAATGCGAGACAGAAAGGGGTACAGAAGAAGTAAAGCCACAAGGTTTTCTTTTATACACATACGCAAAAAAAGTACATTCTCCAACTACAAACATGCTCTATAAATGATACGTGCAAAATTGCAAAATCCACATACTACCCCTAGGAACTATGTCCTACCAGCCTCATCTTCACTCTCCTCGGCGTCGGACAGGAGTAACCGAGCATCACGCTCGTCCGCTCTCGCTCGCACCAACTCTTCCGAGAGGACAAAACCCCTGGCGTGGATCTCCTCGAGAATCTTTCTTCAAGACTCCCAACGAGCGTATTCTTTGATCCTCTCTTGGCGATCGAGGACCCTCTTCAACTCGGCTTGAACATCGGTAGCATCCTTCAAACTAATGGCCATCTCCGGTCCGGGCATCAACGATCTCAGCCCTGACCTTCAAAAGCTCAGTTTCGAGCTTCGTAATCAATCCGCTTGAACTAAAGAATTATCACGAGCTAAACGAAGTTGAACCTAGAAGGCAGGAACTTTAGCCAGGGCATTCTTCTCCTTTGAATCCAGAACCTCCGCCCGAGCTCTTAGCTCGTCACAGTCATTCTTGATTCGGTCGGCTTCATCCCAAAGATGTTCCAGGGCCTCCATCTTTTTCTGTAACTGGAATAAACGAAGTGTTAGCCACAGAAGCTAAAAGGCGAAACGCATTCGCACCCGGGACAAAAAATTACCTACTCCATTAAATAGCTCTCGTAATTCAAGCTCCGGCACGCCTCATATCGCAAGTGTGCCAGCTCGACTTCCTTTTCCTCGCAAAGGAGCCTATGGGATCTATCCTCATCCAAAGCTTTTTGGAACCTAGCTCCATGACGAAGCAAATCAGACCTAAGCCTATCAAGGGCCTGCAGAAGAAACCTCGGTAAGGAAAGCAAGATGCGAAATTCAAAAGGCCTATGTCGAAACTCACCACAAAGTGAAGCCGGTGGACTTCCTCAAAGAATGAGGGCAAATCTGTTAATCTAGTCTCCTCAGCCCTGGAAGAAGCAACCCCGGTCGAGGCATGGTCGCTCGTAGAAACCACCTTTCCGGAATCAGGAACTACAGGTGCGACAGGCTCAATCAGCATTTCCGTCTCGAAACCCCGGCCCCATTTTGCCTTACTCTGAGCGCCATCACCCTGCGAATGCATGTCTCGCTTATTATTGTCATTTTTTAGCCCGAAAGCTGGCAACCCCTCCCCCTCTCGGGAGGAGCACGGCCTCGCCTCAAAAGGATCTCCGATACCTACAGCAGCAACATTAATACCCAAGAAGGGGAAATGTCTCTCCGAATGAACAAAGGAAGGAAAACGTAGTACACACACATACCATGATGTTCAACTTCCTATTTGCCCCGGGACACGGCTCGCCAGCTACGCTCATCACAAGTCGAGTGGGTCGCCAACTTCCAGACCCAACCAGGCAGATCAGGAACATCGCCTGGCGCCCATGAAATCTCTATAGAAAAGGAATAAACATGGTTACGAACTAGCTTTTGCCATAAACAAATCTGAGAAGGCACGAGATGTACCACTTACATGCATAGTTCCATTCCTCGGGGAATGGCATAAGTTCCACGGGGATAACGTCAGCCGTCCGAACCCGGATGAACCGGCTCATCCACCCCCGATCTCTGTCTTCCTCATCGTCAACAACGAAGGGCGTAGTCGACCGACGCCGCAAGGTTAGCAGACCTCAATGGTAAAAGGGATGATACAGACTAATGAGATGATTGAGTGTAAATTCAAGCCCCGCCTTCTCCGCATAGAACCTCATCATCAACACTACTCGCCAAAATGACGGATATATCTGCGCCAAGGTAACCTGATACCTTAAATAGAAGTCAAGCACAACCCTATCGAGGGGGCCCGGTGTGAAAAGATACGTGTACACGTTCAAGAATCCATCAACATGATCTGAGATACCCTTTTCCGGGGAAGCCAACGACATCGTTGCCAATCCCGATGTGGTACCCGACCTCGACGATCTCCATCAAAAGGAAGCCAGGTAAGAAGCCACCGACATCGTCGCCAATCCCGAGGTGGTACCCAACCTCGAGGATCTCCATCAAATGGAAGCCAGGCTTTAAGAAGCCAACGACATCGTCGCCAATCCCTAGGTGGTACCCGACCTCGAGGATCTCCACCAAAGAAAGCCAGGCTTTAAGAAGACAACGGCATCATCGCCAATCCCGAGGTGGTACCCGAGCTCGAGGATCTCCATAAAAAAGAATCCAAGCTTGAAGAAGCCAACAACATCATCTCCAGTATCGAGGTGGTACCCGACCTCGAGGACCTCCATCAAATAGAAGTTAGACTCCGGGAAGCATTTAGCACCATTGCAGGATTCGAGATGGTACCCTGTCTCGAAGGCTCCTCTCAAGAAGAAAAATAAGCACTTCGAGCTCCATCCATAAAGGTTTGACCTCAGGATATCTCCTAAATTCTGGTGACCCCTCATCTAGGACCTATCTACAACACCTCAAAGGTTATCTACATCAAGTTTAAAGCAAGTTTCCAGGTGCCTAAAAGCTGACCCTCACTCGGAGACTGCTCTCGAAAATTTCAAGGCTCGAGGTACTATGTTCGTATGACCCAAGGGTCCCGATGGCCCGAGTCTATCAGACCGATTCAAGCTTGATCCGAGGAACAATAGAAGTCTCTAAGAGGTGCTGTTTTTATCAACCGAAGACCAGAAAGAACACTCTCCCGAGCAGCGGTGTAGAGTCCAAACGTCCTTCTAGATCGAGAGAAGACGGCTGCCCCTATATCGTCACCTCGAGCCAATAACGACAGCAGTAACAGGCGTAACAACAACAACAATAGCAACAAAATGGTATGATCTCGCTCGACAAGGGGAAGCTCAGGCAGTAGGCCACCACACAGTTGATGAAAATGCTGCCATACAACCTTACAGCCATAAACCCCAAACATGGTGGTTAGCAATGGAGGAAGATAGTGAGAAGAAAGGGATGAATGAATAGAGAAAGGCACTTGGGTAAAGAGGTAGTGCCGAAATGCCCCCATTTATAGGGGGTTATAGCACGACCGTCAATGCCTTTGAAAGACGGATCGGCAGGTGCAATCAATGCGTTCTTGAAAAACTTAATCGACGTCGCTACTGTCACTTTGAAGAGTGGGAACCGATAGTGCATTGAATGATGCCAAAAAGACAAGTCTATGGGATGTCCCGTTTATCGTGAAGGCCCATGTCATAGGCTGCATCACCGGTATGACATCGTCGCGGAAAGACCGAAGGGTCTGATGTCAAAATCATTTCCCATCGTCGGCTAGGGTGTCATGTCTAGCCGTCCCATTTCCATATCTTTACAATTAATGTATTTTATACCGTGTATGGATTCCCCTTCTATATAAAGGGGATCTTTGTCATTTTGTAAAGGGCGACTATCGCTCCAACTACATCACACAAAATATACAAGAACTCTCTCTTTCTCTCTCTAACATACTCTCTCAATATTGTTTCTCTTATTTATTATCTTCATATTTGTTCTTCATTTATTGCTTATCATTGGTCATAAAGAACATTCGCTAATTATCATACAATTGTTAGCCCTTCCCCAGTTGCCCTTAATAGCTCGAGCCTGAGCCCAAGAATCAACATCGAGGCCCCGTATCGGTCAGTCCGAGGCCCCGATTGGCTAGCTCGTCGGTTTAATTATTACTCTATTTTAGCTTGCATTTTGTCTTTCAACTTCACACACTTAAATAACTATAAAAAAATAGATCACGTATTTTTAGAGTCCCATCAACAAATTTAATAGTTATTACAATTTTCACGGTAAATACTATGGGAAGTTTGGCTCATTTAAAGGCGTATCAGAGGCCGTTGGCCAGGGAGGTTCACAAGTTGGCTAGTTTGGGAGTTCATCTTATGAAATCTAGCGAAGGAGGAGTAATCGCGCAGAATAGGGTTGAATCATCGCTTGTGGCGGAAGTGAAAGAGAAGCAATTCAACGATCCATTGTTAGCACAACTGAAGGAGGGGATTCATAAACACAAAACCACAGCTTTTTCCTTTGGCATGGACGATGGTACCCTACGGTACCAAGGCCGCCTATGTGTTCCAGGTATTGACGGTCTTCGGGAAAGGATCATGGCAGAAGCTCACACTTCCAGGTATTCTGTACACCAAGGTTCTACAAAAATTTATCATGATCACAATGAAGTTTACTGGTGAAACAACATGAAAAGGGATATGGCGGACTTTGTGGCAAAATGTTCGAACTGTCAGCAAGTGAAAGCCGAACATCAAAGGCCTGGTGGATTGGCTCAAAGCATAGAAACTCCAATGTGGAAATGGGAAATGATCAACATGGATTTTGTGGTAGGGTTACCGCACACTCCGCGCAAGTTTGACTCAATTTGAGTAATAGTGGATCGACTCACAAAATAAGCACACTTGTTGCCAGTCAAATCTAGTGACACAGTGGAACAGTATGTTCTGTTTTATATCAAAGAAATAGTCAGGTTGCATGGAACTCCAGTCTCAATCATTTCAGATCGAGGGGCTTAGTTCACGGCCAATTTTTGGAAGAAATTTCAGCAAGGCTTGGGTATGCAGGTAAATCTTAGTACAACTTTTCACCCTCAGACCGACGGGCAAGCGGAGCGGATTATTCAGAAGCTTGAGGACATGTTGCGTGCTTGTGTTCTTGATTTCAAAGGTATCTGGGACGATCATTTGCCACTCATAGAGTTTGCTTATTACAACAACTTCCATGCTAGTATCCAGATGGCACCATTTGAGGCGTTGTATAGTAGAAGATACAGGTCTCCCATTGGGTGGTTCGAGGTTGGAAAAGCTGAATTGATAGGGCCGGACCTTGTGCATCAGGCCATGGAGAAAGTCAAGATTATTAAGCAGAGGTTGAAAAGTGCTCAGAGTTGCCAAAAGTCTAATTCGAACATTCGTCGCAGAGATTTAGAGTTCAAAGAAGATGATTGGGTATTTTTGAAGGTTTCCCCCATAAAGGGTATCATGCGGTTTGGAAAGAAAGGAAAATTGAGTTCGAGGTATGTCGGACCGTACAGAATCATTCAGAGGATCGGTCAGGTGGCATACAAGCTCGAGCTGCCACCCGAGATGTCATCGGTACACCCAGTATTCCATGTGTCTATGTTGAAGAAGGTAGTGGGAGATCCGTCCGTTATTGTGCCGGTTGAAGCTATTAAGGTTAATGAAGAACCGTCATATGAAGAAATTCCAGTTGCCATTCTTGACAAGCAAGTCTGGAAGTTGAGAAATAATGAAAATGCCTCCGTGAAAGTGTTATGGCAAAACTAGAAGGTTGATGAAGCCACTTGGGGAGCCGAGGAAAAAATGAAAAAGAAGTACCCACATTTGTTTGTATGGCCATGTAATAGCTTCAATGAATTTGGTTCCTATGAACTTTGTATCTCTTGACTAGTCTATGTAAAACTGTTCTGTTTTGGTTATATGTCGCCTATGGAGCCATGGTTGGTGTCGCTAGGAGTTATGTCATGTCAACGGATTGTGTATATGCTGTTAGGATATGTTTTTGGGGCTCTCTGACAGGTGGATAGCCCTAGTTACAAAGGAAACTCTTGCAAATTTTATAGAAATTTAGGGAGTTAGCCAAATTTGGGCTGTTGATATGTGTCATGATGTGAAAAACTGAAGTTGCATAAGGTTGCTAATAATTGAACCTTGATCCTCATTCGAGGACGAATGATCTTAAATGGGGGAGGGTGTAAGGCCCCGTGAAATTTTTACTCAAAAACCCAAAATCTCGTAGTGCCTAGTTAGGGATATGTGTTAGTAATTTATAAAATTCTTCGTGGCTCGCAAGCTCGCTGTGGTTTGGACCTTTTGGATTGATTTGTGCATCAAAAAGTAAAGGAAAAATATTTTTCAGAAGAGAGCATTTCTGCGGCCCATTATGCGCCCGCATGGTTGCCGCAGAGTGATGCAAAATGTTTGCTAATTTTGAGGATAACTATGCAGCCAATTATGCGATCGCATAATCGATATGCGGGCCTCATAGTCTTTGCATAACCTCCTTGAGATTTTTGCGAAGGGCAGTTCTGCGGTGCATAACGCGTGTCATGCCCCAACCTCGAGAGGCGCGACCGGCGCTCAATCGAGTGAACCCAACTGAGCAAGCCTTTTGAACACTTTCTACCCAACTCACTATGACCAAGAAAACCATGCTTTCATATATTTAGACAGTAGGAAAGATCATACATATAACATTGCTAGTTCATTTCATATTACCACATTTAAACCATAGCTACGTTTCCAAGAAATCATACAGTTACAGTTTAGAAGAACAAGAGTTTAGAATTACAACACAGTTCATTGACCCATCCATCACCCGTACATAACCCACACAAACGTCTACGGAGCCTCTAAAGATCAAAAGACAGATATGATAATGCCGGTAACAAGGCCTCGGCTATACCTCAAAAGTGGTAATTTATAACAAAAGACATACTGCATAACCCCTGGAAGAAAAGGGGCTCACCAAGATTGCTGAGTGGAGAATGCTCCGCTACCTACGATTGGCACTGTCTGCTATGGAGCCACCTACATCCATTAAAAGATGTAGCGCCCTCGACAAAAGGGACGTTAGTACCATGGAATAGTACTGGTATGTATAACTAAACACCATCTCATTAGAAAGAACTATCATACAAGAACAAAGAAATCATAAGGATCAATCAAAAGCTTTTAGCGATCACCACATTATCAAATAAAAGGATTATATAACTTTCACATAACTTCCATAGCTTTAGGTTGGGGCACTTAATATTGTTCATCATCATTCACAATACCACCGCTTTATTTAGCGGAGTTCGATCATGACCCGGTCGGCTAGGTTGCCTCATTTCAGACATGTATCTCAATTACAATCTCATTCTTACTTTCTGGATTCAATATCAGCACAATACCACCATGTGTGTGGCATGGCGTCCGATCACGGCCCGATCAGCTAGGCCGTCCTACCAAGACATTGTTCCTTTTTCATTAATCATCTCATTTCAATCTTTATTTCACATATATCAATTCATAGGCACTTGGCGCCATAATTATCACATCATACTTAGCACTAGGGCATATTTCATAACTCAAGCTCTTTTTCCCCTCATTTCACATCATTTCCACTTTTAGGATAATAGGCACATACAAGAGCAATCCAAGTTGTAAGCATAGAGAAGACTTCACATAGTTTGGCATAACAATCTCAGTTTAAACTTGACTTGAAGTCTAGGCATTTCAACGCGTGGTTCACATTTTCACACATCCTTAAATTATCAAGAATAGTATATTGAACACATTGAGACACACCTTTCACATATATATTTGTAACACCAATTCATGTGAAATAACAATCAATACATCAATCAAATTTCTGTCTTACAACATTTGCATGGACACCAAAGGAGCTCAATTTCTAAGAAGAGGGGGTTTTTGCCATACACACCTCAATAGAGCTTTCCTTAAATTCTTACAAAATTCTAGAACTCTTAGCAACTTCGATCTATTTTATGAAAATTAGAAGTTGGACAAAAAATTAGAGAGATGATAAAGATTCTAGCTCATTTGAGTATATTATCGAGCACTAAGTGTGCATTGTGATTTTAGGTCCTTTTTGTGAGAGATTTTTATCATCCTACACCCCATTTGTTATATTTTTAGCTCACAACATCATCATACCCTATTATCATTCATGCATGCAAGATAGTCAATCCTTATATCCATGAACCCACTTGTTAATCACTTATTTTAATAGTAATTTCGAAATCAAGGTTAGGGCACAAGTTCTTACCTCTTAGGATGAAGACCTAGCAATTTTTCTTGAAAATCTTCAAAGATTTGGGCAGGGGTTGTAGTGACTTGGTGAGAATTAGTTTCTCCCTCTAGAACTCCTTCTCTCACTCTAAATGCAGTAAAAATAGCATAAAGGGGTCTAATGGTGTGTTCTTAATGAGATGGGGTCAGGATTTAAAACTTACAAAATAGAAGCCCCGACTCGATCTGCGGTCGCATATGCGACCACATAGCTGATATGCCGCCCGCAAAAGGAACCGCAAAATGGCCCTCAAAACTTGAACATTCTGCCCGGGTATGCGACAAAAATGCGGTCCGCATACCTGTTCTGCGATCGCATAATGCACCGCAGAACTGCCCCTTGCAAAATTCCAAGGAGGTTATGCCATGACTATGCGGCCCGCATACTGATTAAGGCGATCGCATAATTGGCTGCATAGTTGACCTCAAAACTAACCAACATCCTGCCTCACTCTACGGCAACTATGCGGTCCACATAGCTATTATGCAACCGCATAATGGACCGCAGAAATGCGCTTTTCTGAAAAAACATTATTCCTTAACTTTTTAAGTCACAGATCAATCCAAAAGGTCCGAACTTGGCACTACGAGATTTTGGGTTTTTGAGTATGAATTTCACGGGGCCTTACAATTCAACCGTAGAACAGGTATGCAGACCGCATATTGGTCGCAAACTCGAGCAGAATATTCATGTCTTGAGGGCTACTTTTGCGCTCACTTTTGTGGGCCGCATATCAGTTATGCGGTTGCATATGTGACCGTAAACTGAGTCAGGGCTCCTATTTTCTAACTTTTAAAACTCGACCCCAGCTTATTAAGAACACCCCATTAGACCAACTTGTGCTATTTTATACTACATTTAGAGTGAGAGAAAGAGTTCTAGAGGGTGGAAGTGATCCTCACCAACTCACTACCCAAATCTTTGAAGATTATCTAGTAAAGCTATTAAGCCTTCATCCTATGAGGTAAGAACTTGTGGCCTAACCTTTGATTTCAAAATTCCTACTAAAATGAGTAATTAACAAGTGGGTTCATGGGTATAAGAATTGATTATCTTGCATGCATGTATGATAAAAGGGTATGGGGAGATTGTGAGCTAAAAATGTAACAAGGTGTAGGATGATAGAATCTCTCACAAAAAGGTCGTAAAATCACAATGCACACTTACTGCTTGATAATGTGCCCAAATGAGCTAGAATGTTGATTATCCCTCTAATTTTTCGTTCAACTTGTAATTCTCATAAAATAGATCGAAGTTGCTAGGAGTTCCAGAATTATTGTATGAATTTAAGGAAAGCTCTATTGAGGTATATATGGCTAAAACTCCCTCTTCTTAGATTTGAGCACCCTTGGTGTCCATGCAAATGTTGTAAGTTCCAAAATTTGATTGATGTGGTTCATGCTATTTCAAATGAAATTGTGTTGCAAGAGTATATATGAAAGGCGTGTCTCAATGTTTCCAATATGCTATTTTTGGTAATTTAAGGATGTGTGAAGAATGTAAACCATGTACTAGAATGCCTACATTTCAAGTCAAGTTTCAATTGAGATTGTTATTCCAAAGTATGTGAAATCCTCTCTATGCTTACAACTTGAATTGCTCTTGTATGTGCCTATTATCTTAAATAGCAAGGTTAATGTGGAAAGTGGAATTGATGTGAAATATGGGGGAAAAGAGTTTGAGTTATGAAATATGGCCTAGTGCCAAGAATGATGTGATAATTGTGGCCCCAAGTGCCGATGAACTGATATATATGAAATAAAGATTGAAATGATATTATTGATGAACAAAGGAAAAACGTCTTGGTAAGACGGCATAGCCGATTGGGCCGTGATCACACGCCATGCTGCACACATGGTGGTATTGTGTTGATGTTGAATCCGGAATGTGGGAATGAAATTGTGACTGAGGTACATGTCTCAAATGAGGCAACCTAGCCAATCGAGTCGTGATCAGACTCCGCTCAAGAAAGCGGTTGTATTATGAATGTTGATGCAACAGTATTAAATGTCCCAAACTAAAGCTATGGAAATTATGTGAAAGCTATGTGATCCCTTTTATTTGATGATGTGGTGATTGTTTAATGTTTTTTTTTATACTTATGATTTCTTTATTCTTGTATGATAGTTCTTTCTAATGAGATGGTGTTTAGCTTTACATACTAGTACTATTCCACGGTTCTAATGTCCTTTTTGCCGGGGGTACTACATCTTCGAATTGATGTAGGTGGTTCCATAGCAGATAGTGCCGATCGTAGGTAGCGGAGCATACTCCTCTCAGCAATATTGGTGAGCCCCTTTTATTCAAGGGGTTATGCAGTATATCTTTTGTTATAAATTACCACTTTTTGAGGTATAGTCGGGGCCTTGTTGCCGGTATTATCATAACTATTTTTTGCATCTATTGAGGCTCCGTAGACGTTTGTGTGGGTTATGTACGGGTGTTGGATGGGTCACTGAACTGCGTTGTAATTCTAAACTCTTGTTCCTTTAAAATGTAACTCTATGAAGTTTAGGAAACTTAACTATGGCTTAAGGTTTGTAATATAAAATGAACTGGAAATGTTATATGTACAATGGGTGGAGAGTGTCCACGAAGGCTTCCTAAGTCGGGTTCACTCGATTGAGCGCCGGTCGCGCCTCCCGAGGTTGGGGCGTGACAAACTTGATATCAGAGCCTAAGGTTTTAAAGTGTCATAGGATGTCTCGGAGCCGTTAGTAGTAGAGTCCTTCTTATCGGTGTGGAGTCGACCACATCTATAAGTTGGAGGCTACTTGGGCATTTAGGAATAACACCCTTCTTTGATATTCTGGATCGTGCGGTTAAACTTTTTATGAAACTATTACTCCTCTAACGAGTGCATTCCTTCAACTTTCCGTATATTGCACCTAAGAAGAAGGCAAGAACTGGCCAAGGAGCCAATACTGCCCCAAGAGCAGCAGTCGATTCCGTAATTGATGGTGCGGGTGGGAACCCGAGGGGTGAGGACGTTCCCCCGACTACTACACCAGTTCCTACATAAGTTGAGGGTGCTACTATCCCTCCCACTGATGTTCCTGTTCCGCCTCCAGCCCCAGCTTTCGGTTCTGGTATTCCTGATGGGGATCTTAGGGGAGCTATCCAGATGTTGACTCAGCTAGTGGCCTCTCAGGCCCATAGGTCAAATGTTGCACACAGTTCATCTAGCCAACAAGGGGATTCCACAAGTTCTAGGGTGAACAAATTTCTTTAGCTAGACCCTCCAGTGTTTACGGGTGCAAATCCAAAAGAGGAGACCCAGGATTTTATTGATGAGATGCACAAGACCCTCAGGGTTATGCGTGCAACTGAGACAGGGGGAGTAGAGTTGGCTACCTACCGTCTGAAAGGGGTGGCATATTCATGGTTTGAGTTATGGGAAGATTCCCGTGAGGAGGCGAGCCCTCCGGTGAGGTGGAGCAAATTTGCCAACGACTTTGTAGATCATTTCATGCCTGTTGAGACAAGGCAATCTGTGCAACAGAGTTTGAGAGTCTAAAGCAAGGTAGCACGAGTCTGTGGGAGTACCACATGGAGTTTGCATGCCTATCCAAGTATGCTATTCATATGTTGCCCACAACGGAGGCCAGGGTGCGCCAGTTTGTTTAGGGCCTTAATCCTTTGACTATTAATAAGGCTTCTACAGTTTCTGGCCCACTCCATTGCTGCTGCTGGCTGGGCCCTTGTGGTGGTGCACTAATAGTCGCTTCAGGCCCACTCAAGGTAGCAGGGGGCCCTACCAGCAGGGTCGTCCAGGAGGGAGATCTCAGCAGCAGTAGAGGAACCCATGCCCTAGGTGTGGGAAGGTGCACTCAGGGATCTGCTACATGGAGTTACCCATATGCTACGGGTGTGGGATGATGGGCCGTATACAGAGGCATTGTCGTATATCCCGCCAGGGTGCGGGTAGGGGGACAACACAGCAAACCAGCCCAGCAGCTGCTACATCTTCAGCACCCTCTCCAGCTCGAGGTATTCCAACACCCGTAGGGCGTGGAGCAGCTAAGGGTAGTGCACAGGTTTCAAGAGGACCAAGCCGGTTCTATGCTATGAGTGGTCGGCAGACTGCAGATACTTCTCCATATGCTGTTACAGGTATTCTGACTGTCTAATCTCGTGATGTGTGTGCGCTTATTAACCCCGGTTCCACCTTGTCCTATGTTACCCCTTATGTTGCTATGGAATTTGGGATAGAACCAGAACAGCTTCATGAGCCATTCTCAGTGTCTACTCCATTTGGTGAGTCTATTACGGCTGCTCGAGTATATAGAGGTTGTGTTGTTACAGTATGTGGTAGGGATACCATGGACGATCTTATTGAATTGGGAATGATCGATTTTGATGTAATAGTGGGAATGGATTGGCTTTATTCATGTTTTGCGAAACTTGATTGTTGGACTAGAACTATGAGGCTTGAATTTCCTAATGAGCCCGTTATATAGAAAGGAGATAATGTTGTGCCAAAAGGTCGGTGTATTTCTTACCTTAAGGCCACAAAGATGATCAAGAAGGGCTGTATCTATCATTTAGTCTGGGTTACGGACACCGATGCCGAGGCGACTTGCCAGTTGTGAATGAATTTCTGGATGTCTTTCCAGATGAGCTCCCTAGGATCCCACCAGAAAGGGAGATTGATTTTGGGATCGACGTGATGCCAGGCACGCAGCCTATATCAAGTCCACCTTATAGAATGGCATCGGCAGAATTGAAAGAGCTAAAGGAACAATTGAAGGATTTGTTAGAAAAGGGTTTCATCTGGCCGAGTGTGTTACCATGGGGCGCACTAGTTTTGTTTGTAAGGAAGAAAGATGGGTCGCTACGGATGTGTATTAACTACCGGCAAATCAACAAAGTCACAATCGAAAATAAATACCCTCTACCAAGGATAGATGATTTGTTTCGTAAATTGAAAGGTGCCAAGTGTTTCTCAAAAATTGACTTACGGTCCGGGTATCATCAATTGAAGATAAGGGAGCAGGATATTCCAAAAATAGCTTTCGGGACACGGTATGGGCACATTGAATTTCTGGTGATGTCTTTTGGGCTAACGAATTCCCCGACAGCTTTCGTGGATCTAGTGAATTGAGTCTTCAAGCCTTTTCTAGACTCCTTTGTGATAGTGTTCATTGACGATATTCTTGTGTATTCCCGAAGTCGGGAGGAGCATGCTGACCATCTCAGGGCAGTTCTGCAGACTCTTCAACAGCACCAATTGTATGCAAAATTTTCGAAATGTGAATTTTGGCTTGAATCTGTCACGTTCTTGGGTCATGTCGTCTCCAGGGAAGGAATTATGGTTGATCCTTAAAAGATTGCAGCAGTAAAGAATTGGCCTAGACCTACCACTCCAACGGAGATTCGCAGTTTCTTAGGTTTGGCCGGGTATTACAGAAGATTTGTGGAGGGATTTTCTACTCTTGCCTCTCCATTGACTAAATTGACGTAGAAAGCAGTTAAGTTCTAGTGGTCCGATGCTTGTGAAAGGAGCTTCCAGGAATTGAAATCAAGATTGACTACACCACCGGCATTAACCCTACCACACGGTACAGAGGTATTTGTGGTGTATTGCGATGCTTCAAGGATCGGGCTTGGGTGTGTGCTAATGCAACACGGAAAGATTATAGCTTACGCTTCTAGGCAACTCAAGAATCATGAAAAGAACTATCCAACCCGCGACTTATAGCTTGCGGCAGTGATGTTTGCACTAAAGATTTGGCGACATTATCTGTATGGGGTCCATGTGGATGTATTTACGGACCACAAGATCCCTCAATATATTTTCAAACAAAAAGAATTGAATTTGAGACAGAGAAGATGGCTCGAGTTACTAAAGGACTATGACATCAATATTCTCTATCACCCGAGGAAGGCCAATGTTGTGGCGGATGCTCTTAGTCAAAGATCTATGGGACATTTGGCTCATTTGAAGGCATATCAGAGGCCGTTGGCCAGGGAGGTTCACCAGTTGGCTAGTTTGGGAGTTTGTCTTGCGGACTCTAGCGAAGGAGGAGTAATCATGCAGAATAGGGTTGAATCATCGTTTGTGGCGGAAGTGAAAGAGAAGCAATTCAACGATCCATTGTTATCACAACTGAAGGAGGGGATTCATAAACACAAAACCACAGATTTTTACATTGGCATGGACGATGGTACCCAACGCTACCAAGGCCGCCTATGTGTTCCAGATATTGACGGTCGTCATGAAAGGATCATGGAAGAAGCTCACACTTCCAGGCATTCCGTACACCCAGGTTCTACAAAAATGTATCATGATCTCAAGGAAGTTTATTGGCGGAACAATATGAAAAGGGATGCGGCGGACTTTGTGGCAAAATGTTCGAACTGTCAGCAAGTGAAAGCCGAACATCAAAGGCCCGGTGGATTGGCTCAAAGCATAGAAATTCTAATGTGGAAATGGGAAATGATAAACATGGATTTTTTGGTATGGTTACCTTGCACTCCGCTCAAGTTCGAGTCAATTTGGGTAATACTTGATCGACTCACGAAACCAACACACTTCTTGCCAGTCAAATCTACCGACACAACGGAACAGTATGCTCAGTTATATATCAAAGAAATAGTCAGGTTGCATGGCTCTCCAGTCTCAATCATTTCAGATCGAGGGGCTCAGTTCACGACCAACTTTTGGAAGAAATTTCAGCAAGGCTTGGGTATGCAAGTAAATCTTTGTATAACGTTCCACCCTCAAACCGATGGGCAAGCGGAGCGGACTATTCAGACATTTGAGGACATGTTGCGTGCTTGTGTTCTTGATTTCAAAGGTAGATGTGATGCTCATTTGCCACTTATAGAACTTGCTTATAACAACAACTTTCATGCTATTATCCAGATGGCACCATTTGAGGCGTTGTATGGTAGAAGATGCAGGTCTCCCATTGTGTGGTTCGTGGTTGGAGGAGCTGAATTGATAGGGTCGGACCTTGTGCATTAGGCCATGGATAAAGTCATGACTATTAAGGAGAGGTTGAAAACTGCTCAAAGTTGCCAAAAGTCTTATTCGGACATTCGTCGCAGAGATTTAGAGTTCAAAGAAGATGATTGGGTATTTTCGAAGGTTTCCCCCCATAAAGGGTGTCATACGATTTGGAAAGAAAGCAAATTTGAGTTCGAGGTATGTCGGACCGTACAGAATCATTAAGAGGATCGGTCAGGTGGCATACAAGCTCGAGCTGCCACCAGAGATGTCATTGGTACACCCAGTCTTCCATGTGTCCATGTTAAAGAAGGTAGTGGGAGATCCGTCCATTATTGTACCGGTTGAAACTATTGATGTTAATGAAGAACCATCATATAAAGATATTCCAATTGCCATTCTTGACAGGCATGTCCGGAAGTTGAGAAATAAAGAAATTTCCTCTGTAAAAGTGTTATGACGAAACCAGCAGGTTGAAGAAGCCACTTGGGAAGCCGAGGAAGAAATGAAAAAGAAGTACCCACATTGCTTGTATAGCCATGTAATAGCTTCTATGAATTTGGTTCCTATGAACTTTGTACCTCTTGACTAGTCTATCTAAAACTGTTCCGTTTTGGTTAAATGTCGCCTATGGGGCAATGATTAGTGTCGTTACGAGTTATGTCATGTCAACGGATTGTGTATATGCTGTTAGGATATGTTTTTGGGGCTCTCTGGCAGGTGGATACGCCTAGTTACAAAGGAAACTCTTGCAAAAATTATGGAAATTTAGGGAGTTAGCCAAATTTGGGGCTGTTGATATGCTTCGTGATGTGAAAAACTGAAGTTGCATAAGGTTTCTAATAAGTGAACCTTTATCCTCATTCGAGGATGAATGATCTTAAGTAGGGGGGGGGTGTAAGGCCCCGTAAAATTTTAACTCAAAAACCCGAAATCTCATACTGACTAGTTAGGGATATGTGTTAGAAATTTACAAAATTCTTTGCGGCATGGATTGATCTGTGCATTTAAAATTTAAGGAAAAATGTTTTTCAGAAGAGCGCGTTTTTGCGGCCCACTATGCGGCCGCATAACAAACAATGCGGGCTGCATAGCTGCCGCAGAGTGAGGTAGAATGTTGGCTAGTTTCGAGGACAACTATGCGGCCAATTATGCGATCGCATAATCGATATGCATGCCACATAGTCGTCGTATAACCTCCTTGGGATTTTTACGAAGGGCAGTTCTGCGGTGCTTTATGTGACCGTAGAACAGGTATGCGGACCGCATAATAGACACATACCCGGGCAGAATATTCAAGTCTTGAGGGTTATTTTTGTTGTCTCTTTCGTGGGCCGCATATCAGTTATGTGGTCGCATATGCGACCGCAGATTGAGTCGGGGCTCCTATTTTCTAACTTTAAAAAATCGAGCATATCTCATTAAAAACACCCCATTAGACCCTCATGTGCTATTTTCTACTACATTTAGAGTGAGAGAAAGAGTTCTAGAGGGAGGAAGCGATCCTCACTAAGTCACTACCCAAATCTTTGAAGATTATCAAGTAAAGCTATTAAGCTTTCATCCTAAGAGGTAAGAACTTCTGCCCTAACCTTTGATTTCAAAATTCTTACTAAAATGAGTAATTAATAAGTGGGTTCATGGGTATAAGGAGTGATTATCTTGCATGCATGTATGATAAAAGGGTATGGGGAGATTGAGAGCTAAAAATGTAACAAATAGGGTGTAGGATGATAAAATCTCTCACAAAAAGGTCCTAAAATCACAATACACAGTTAGTGCTTGATAATGTGCCCAAATGAGCTAGAATCTTGATTATCCCTCTAATTTTTGGTTCAACTTGTAATTCTCATAAAATAGATCGAAGTTGCTAGGAGTTCCGGAGTTATTGTATGAATTTAAGGAAAACTCTATTGAGGTATTTACGGCTAAAAACCCCTCTTCATTGAAATTGAGCTCCCTTGGTGTCCATGCAAATGTCGTAAGTTCCGAAATTTGATTGATGTAGTGCTTGCTATTTCAAATGAATTGGTGTTGCTAGAGTATATGTTAAAGGTGTGCCTCAATGTTTCCAATATGCTATTTTTGGTAATTTAAGGATGTGTGAAGAATGTGAACCATGTGCTAAAATGCGTAGATTTCAAGTCAAGTTTAAACTGAGATTGTTATGCCAAACTATATGAAATCCTCTCTATGCTTACAACTTGAATTGCTATTATATGTGCCTATTATCTTAAATCGCAAGGTTAATGTTGAAAGTGGAATTGATGTGAAATGTGGGGGAAAAGAGCTAGAGTTATGAAATGTGGCCTAGTGCCAAGTATGATGTGATAATTGTGGCCCCAAGTGCCGATGAACTGATATATGTGGAATAAAGATTGAAACGAGATGATTGATGAAAAAGGAAAAACGTCTTTGTAAGACGGCCTAGCCGATCGGGTCGTGATCGGACGCCATGCCGCACACGTGGTGGTATTGTGCTGATGTTGAAACCAAAAAGTGGGAATGTAACTGTGACTGAGGTACATGTCTCAAATGAGGCAACCTAGTTGATAGGGTCGTGATCGGACACGCTCAAGAAAGCGATGGTATTGTGAATAATGATGCAACAACATTAAATGTCCCAACCTAAAGCTATAGAAGTTATGTCAAAGCTACGTGATCCCTTTTATTTGATGATGTGGTGATTGTTTAAAGCTTTTGTTGATACTTATAATTTTTTTATTCTTGTATGATAATTCTTTCTAATGAGATGGTTTCAGTTATACATACTAGTACTATTCCATGGTACTAACGTCCCTTTTGCCGGGGGCGCTACATCTTCGAATTGATGTAGGTGGTTCCATAGCAGATAGTGTCGATCGTAGGTAGCGGAGCATACTCCTCTCAGCAATATTGGTGAGCCCCTTTTATTCAAGGGGTTATGCAGTATATCATTTGTTATAAATTACCACTTTTTGAGGTATAGCTGGGGCCTTATTGCCGGTATTATCATAACTATCTTTTGCATCTGTTGAGGCTCCGTAGACGTTCGTGTGGGTTATGTACGGGTGTTGGATGGGTCACTGAACTGCGTTGTAATTCTAAACTCTTGTTCCTTTAAACTGTAACTGTTTAAAGTTTAGGAAACTTAACTATGGTTTTAGGTTTGTAATATATAATGAACTGGCAATGTTATATGTACGATCTTTCCTACTATCTAATTAAATGAAAGCATGGTTTCCCGATAATAGTGAGTTAGGTAGAGAGTGTCCAAGAAGGCTTGCTTAGTCGGGTTCACTCGATTGAGCGTTGGTCGCGCCTCCCGATGTTGGGGTGTGACATAGATTTCAGCTCTTTCCAGTTGGACAATGAGTTGACTTATGAGGAGAAGTCGGTGGCTATTCTAGCCTGGTGGGTTCGTCAGTTGAGATCGAAGGGTTATCCTTCAATTCGAGTGCAGTGGACAGGTCAGCCGGTCGAGGCAGCTACATAGGAGTGCAAGTTAGACATGCAGAGTAGATATCCCCACCTTTTCACCAGTCCAGGTACTTTTCTATGTCCGTTCGAGGACGAACGATTGTTTTAGGGGTAGAGAATGTGATTAGTCGATAGGTCATTTAATGTGTTAGTACCTAAATCTGCACTTTGAAGCCTTAAAAACCTCATTTTAACCCTCCTCTATATGCGTGCACAGTCTGGGCGTGTTTTCAGAAAGCTTTTATGTTAAAAACTGTGAAAAATATAAAATTTTTGCTTTGGAAACCATTTGAGTTGGCTTCGGTCAACACTTTGAGCAAACGGATTCAGATTCATGTTTTGACTATACCGGTGGGTCCGTATCGTGATTTGGGACTTGGGCGTATGCCTGGAATCGATTAGGAAGTCCCTATCGTAAGTTATCGGACTTTGTTGAAATTTGAAAGTTAAAGGCTTATTGAATTTGAAACGGTTAACCAATGATTGACTTTTTTGATATCGGGTCCGTATTTTATTTTCGAAACCCGGTATAGGTTTAATAATATATTTATAAATTTTTTGTGAAATTTGGTGAGAAACAAAGTTGGTTCGACGTGATTCGGACGTTAGCTTGAGAAAATACAAGTTAGGCTACGGAGTGAAAATTGGACATTGAAATGTTGCTGGTGTTTCAGTTCTGGTGCAGGCCTTTGATTTCACAGTTGCGAGATCAGGCATTGCATTTGCGAACTCTTAGGGGTTCGCATTTGCGAGCTACTCATCACATTTGCGAAGAGTAGCTGGGCCACATTGAGTTTGCATTTGTGAAACATACTTCGCATTTGCGAAGTGAGTCAGGAGAGGGAAGTGATCACAAATGCGATCAAGTGGTCGCAATTGCGGAAGGGCCAGTGTTCGCATTTGCAAACTATTCATTGCAAATGCGATGAAAGCAGGGATGTGAAGCCTTAGCATTTGCGACAGGTTCTTCGCATTTGCGGGGCTCACATTTGTGAACCCCAGGTCGCAAATGCGACACCTGCAACTGATCAAATGGGACTTATACGGGAGTTTTGGTTCATTCTTCAAATTTTCAAACTCAAGAAACCTAGAGGCGATTTTTAAAAAAAAACTTTTCTTCCCCAAATCATTAGTAAGTAATTCTAAACTAGTCTCTTTCAATCTTACACTACATTTCCTTAGATTTCTACCAAAAATCTTGTGTTTTCATGGTGGAAATTGGGGTTTTGGGTAGAATTAGAGATTTTTGTAAAATGGAGATTTAAACCTCAAATTGAGGTCGGATTCAAAAACAAATTACGTTATCCGGCTCGGGGGTGAATGGGTAATCGGGTTTAGGTCCGAATTTCAGGTTTTGAAAAAGCGGGCCCGGGTGTTGACTTTTGTTTACTTTTTCAATAATGACCTAAATTTAATTCCTTGCAATCGTGGGTAGTTCCTAAGGCTTATTTTGAATTGTTAGTTGGTAATTTGCTAGATTCTATTTGTGCAGAGGCTTGTTTGAAAGGCAAAGCCGTGGTTGAGCTTTGAATTAGACCTTTGGAGCGAGGTAAGTGTCGTGGTTAACCTTGACATGAGGGAATATGACTTATTTGTCTATTTGCTACATGTTTAGATTTTGGGTACAACGTATATGTGAGGTGATGAGTACTTATGCGTAGTTGTCGGGTTAAAGCATACGGGTGGGACTTGATTCCTTGTAATTATTGCTTCTTTGATCATGTTATCCATGTCTAGACTAGTTATTGTTAAATTGATTGTTCTTATCATGTTTACGGATTTTTGGTGATAATTGAGTATTTATTTCAAAGTTGGGGTTGGTATTGTGGAACCAAATGTTGAAGTAAGACTTGTTGTTGTTATTCTATCTCCCTGTTGATATTTGTTCATTGCTTTATGGTAAGGGAGAGTGTTTATGCACGAAGGGTGATGCCGTGTCATATTGTGAGTGTTAATGCACAAAGGGTGATGTCGTGCCATGTTATAAGAGTTAATTCACGAAGGGTGAGGTCATGCCATATCTATTGATTTATATTGTGAGGTTGAGAGTAAAAGCACGAAGGGTGATGCCGTGCAGTTTCATTGTTTCACTGTGAGGTTGAGAGCAAAAGCACGAAAGGTGATGTCGTGCACTTCTCCTTAATGTGTTTAATTATTTTCACAGCTCAAAGGCATATTGATTGTTTTGGTTATCATTTCTGCTGAAATTCTCCAATCTCGTATCCCCTTTAGCATGTCCCCCTCATGATATTATTTGTCCAGGTCTTATTTGTTGTTATTTTCTACATATACTATTAATTGCACATGTTTATTGTGTAGGTGTTTTGTCATAGCCTCGTCACTACTTTGTCGAGGTTAGGCTCGACACTTACAAGTGTCACGCCCCTTTTTCTCGCGAAACTGGGTTTCGACATGTGACAACTCTTTTAAGGAGGTGCCAAAAGAGAGAGTCGCCACCTAACGATTTTTAAGGTGAGTTAGGGCACCTATTTGCAAATAACTCTGGTTTAACAAGTCTACATCACCAAAGATCGGGTAAGGGCTCAAATTACCTCGAAAAGAAGGTGTTAGGCACTCTTCGAGGTCCACAACTGTGGGTCCCGGCCAAACTCGAATTACATGAATTATTCAGATAAACAAAAGACAAAGATAAACAAGAAGTTTGGGTAGTTTTATTATCAAATGATTTAGAATAAATACAAACACTTGATTTAAAGACCAGATGGGGGTCCTAAGTTTTTTAGCCTAAAAGATCACCTCATGCAACATATATAATACTTCGTAACTCCCTCGAGATGGGGTGTTACTCATATTATTCAGCGGGCACAGACTATCATCTCCTGCTACCCGATTACTATCTTTAAGTTTTTTACCTAGAGCGCACTAATTTATTCTAAATCGTGCCTTATGCGTGCACTACCCGTCCCATGCCTATGGACCAGGAGGCATTTGGACCTCTATTTTGGGTGGTTCTAGACATAACTTAGGCTGCTCAAATTGATAAATCTAAGAGACATTCAAAAACATGTAGGACTACACATAAGGGGAATAAATGGCTCAAGTTGGCCTCCACATATAAGCGACAAATGCACGAAATCAGGTTTTACATATTAAGCAGGTGACATGTTCTAGAATTAATACGAATTGGGGTCCTTAAATCCTATAGGCATGACTTCTATGTGACTTTGAGTTTTAACCATACAAGTAGTGCTACTTTTAGGAACAACGAATTTGGCAGATTGCGAGTACTACAAACCCTATAGGCATGCTTTCTAATTCGTTTGCGAAATAAGGCAGTAAAACAGTTGGTAGTTCAAAATTACTAGCGTTTAACCAGCATACTTTTTGGGCTAGCAATAGAGTCCTATAGGCAGAATTTCTAAGAATTAGCGCTTGAAACTGGTTCTTTATCTTTTCATTCCTATGGGCATGCTTTCAATGGGGGGCAGTATGATGGGAATAACAGAAATAGCAGCTAATTTGGTTATGTCCTATAGGCATGATATCGACGCGAATATTGTGAAGAGCAGTTATTTGTTACTCAATGTAATCCTATAGGCATGATATTTGAACATGGAGAAATTTGAACAAATAATTGTTGTATTACAGCCTAGTAGGCAGTTAACAATGTGTAAAAATGAACATGTGCACAAGTGAGATTATTTGTGTCCTATAAACATGTCATCTAACCAAACACATAGAAGCGAAGCATGTCGACCAAATTAAACATTCAGATCTAATAGGCAGGATTTCTACCCTTTTTGTGCAAATATTAGAATAGACCCAATTCCTAATTTTACTAATACCCCAATTGTTATTACAGAATTATTACAGGCCCAATAATGAAATAAATTACCAAGTGATAAAAATAACTATAGTGGGCCTAAGACAGGACCAAAGTATACCCAACCCAGCGAGACCTTCAATTTCGTATCCATACTGGTTTCAGCATACCAGAAAACTCAAGAGCACTCAATCCAAACCCAGTAGCCATAGTTGATCAAAGGATCCGGAAAACAACCATTTACACAAGCCAATTGGCTTATTCGGTAGGCATAGAGAGGCAGAATCGAGTAATTAGGACAAAGTGGCCAAAGAACCTTAGTCCCTAGTTGTTAGAGTTCACAAAGGTCTCAAAATGGACCCCGAGTAGTGCTCACACTAGGGAATTTAACAGAGAAATTTTAGAGGGCCATGGCTTTCAGCTGGCCAAGAATTAGAGACTCAGAATAGGAAACAACCAATGAAAATAGTAGTAAAGTAATAAGGTTTGGAAAAGCATTTGCAAACACTACAAAATGATCACATAACGAACATATCAATGCAGAAGGTGCATGAGTTCCTGAAAACAAATTGATACTGCAAATTCTCACTTAACATATTAGGGCAAGGTGACATATTGATATGAAACAAGGAGCTTGAAGCTTATAAGATTACCAAGTTAATAGGCAAGGAGCATTAGGCTAGTAAAACAAATAGTTGTCACTAATGCAACAAATTTAAAACCGAAAGGATCAAATTATGCTAAACACAGGGGTTAAACAATGTGACTTATACTTGATGAAGCAAACAAAATCAAATGTCATAGAGGGCATCACTCAAGAAAGACCAGTTGTTAGAGGTACAGAATTGGATATGTCAAGAACACAATAAGTGACAAGCATAGTCATAGGAACAAATTATAACTAGAGTGAAAGTTTAAACATATTAGAGCATACTAATAACATAAAATCACTATAGAAATTCAGAATTAGGCAGAAAGCATGGATTAGGCCATACAGCCAATGCAAACACTCAAATTATCAATAACATTAGGCTAAAATTATTTAGGGCTAGCAGATTTATAGACAAAATCTCACAAGAAGTGAGTCAAGGAATTATATCAAGTCAGGAAATTTCAGAAATCATAGATATGCTAATTAAAACATAATGGAAAAAACATTGCGAAGGTTGGGAAACTAACTAGTTATTGCTCAATAAACAAGAAAAGAACAACAATCAGGACCCAAAATCACAGATGTGTCAAGTTCCTAAGGGTTTCAAGAACCTAGGGCAGTGCTCACACCCAAGAAAAGGTCACAAAGTAGGAAATCCGGTGGCCTTGGCTTTAATCCAACCAGGAACCAAAATGAACAAAATAACAAGTGAACACAGAGTAAAAGCCCCAATATTTTCAGTGAAAATTAGTGATTGAATTTTTGTCTAGAAGGGAATAGGGGAGGGGTTTATATAATAATAAAAATCAAACAGTAACATAGTGATTTAAGCAATAAACAAGGAAAATGAATATACACATAGGTCTGAAGAATCAATTTAGGAGACTATAAACCCTAGTTTTAGGGAAAGTAAATATCAACAAAATATACACAAAACAGTAGCATAGGACGAATATAGACAAAAACAATACTCAAAATCAAAGATTTGAACCAATTTTGGTTCGATTTTGAAGAGATATGTAAACCCTAGTTTTAGGGAAAGTAAATATCAAGAGAATATAAACAAACTCGGACTCACAGTAGCATAGGATGAATATAGATAAAATAACACTCAAAAATTAGGGATTTGAACATTTCGATTTCGGAGAGATCTGCTTGCCATGTTTAGGCAAGCATTATAGGAGAATATCCAGTACCCGAAAGAGGGTTGTATGTGTCAAGAAACATCCATTGAATCCGGTATTTGGTGGGATTAGGAGAGGATTTAGGGGGCGGCGTTTTTAGGGTTCTTCAGAGAGTTGGAGAGACGAGAGGGTAACGAGGCAGCGGGGCAAAGGGGAAATGGGTTAGGGTTTGGGTAGGTGATGGGATAATTAAAAGAGAAGGGTGAAAAAGGGTCGTTGATCTTTAGAGATCAACGATAAAGATTAAAAATTTGGAACGAGCGGGTCATGAAGATGGGGCACTGACCAGGTTTTGGGTCAGGGGTTGTTTTGTTTGGGCTAGGATTATTGGGTTAGAGTATTAGGGGATTTTAGGCCATTTATTTTGTCCGAAGATTGATTTAAAATGGGCTGTTATTTAAATACCCAACATTTATAAAAAAAAATAGTTTATAAAAGTATTTAATAAAATAATAAATATTATTTATCCACTAATATGATTGAAAATAATAACCTAACATTATAAAAATAGAAAAAAGTTATTTTCGCACAAGTAATGTAATTATACATGAATATAGGTTATTATTGCAAAAATGTGCATTTAGCCTTAAAATGCAAATGCGATTAGAAAAATGAGGCAAAATATTATAAAACATACATGTTGGTGTAAATAATAAGTCTGGATGATTAAGTCATCCCAAAATAATTTAAAGGATAATTATTAGATGTTTATATAATAAAAATATAGAAAGAAATTAATTTAGAGCCTTTACAAAATATGGAAAATGCTTGTATACGTTTGTACACTAAATAATGATGCAAACATGCTATTTTGAGAGTATATATACTATTTGAGAAAATATGTGAGAAACATTGGGTGTCAACAGCTACCCCTCTTTATACTGGCATGATGAAAAAGTTTTGGGGTAAAAAAATGATGACCGATTTTGACCGAGTGGGGTCATTTGAAAATATGGAGGCCGGACATCGGTTTCTGAGTTGCCTACATATCCATGGTTTTTCTGGAATCAGACCGTGTGTCGTTCTGGATCCAGCGGTGAACTAAGCCGATGGAGTTGTTATAGGAATAGATAAGCTCTATTAGATTGGACGATATCAGATGAGTTTATATGGAATTATGAATGGATGTATCTCAGAACAATTATGGATGAGCATTTGAACGGTAATCAAGTGAAAGTGAGTAATGGACGGTGGTTGGCTGTATTTGGGGTAGTTTTAGGATGTGAGCATCAAACGGAAACCGGAGCGAAGATTGCTCCTGTGAAAAGAACGGTAACCTCCTGGATTACCTGCAAAACTTAAACGCAATGCATGCAAGTATATATGGAATTTTTGCGAGAATATAAACATGATGCAAATTCCCTTTGGACCATGAAAGTTGTCTTTGGACGATGAGGATGATGTCCTTAGACCATGATGTCCTCGGCCATGAATCGCGTCATAAGGGATTCGCAGGACATGAAATGATGTCCTCGGGCCATGTGAATGGTGCCTCTGAACTATGACGCCTTTGAATAATGATGTGCAATATTGAGAGATCCTCAGGCCATGACATGGTGTTTTCAGGCTATGAGGATGATGCCTTCGGACTATGAGGCCTTCGGACAAGATGGTGATGTTTCAGCCCGTGAGATGCAAAGACATGATGTTGGGTCATATTTCTTGCATAAGATTGGGGCACACCTTAGCCCCGGGAAAGAAAAAAATAGTGCTAGATTTCAAGTAGCATAGAATTCGGTATTATGCAAGGAAAGGCAGAACTTAGCCTTGTGTAGTTGGGGAGGCAGGGCTTAGCCTCATGCAAAAAAGGGAGACATTGCTTAGCCTCGTGTAAGAAAAGGAGACATGGCTTAGTCTCTTGCAATGGAAGGCAATGCTTAGCCTTATGCAATTAGGGAGGCAATGCTTAGCATCATGCAAGAAAAGGAGACAGGTCTTAGTCTCATGCAATGGAAGGCAATGCTTAGCCTTATGTAATTAGGGAGGCAATGGTTAGCCTCGTGCAAGAAAAGGAGACATGGCTTAGTCTCATGCAATAAAGGGCAATGCTTAGCCTGATGCAATTAGGGAGGCAATGCTTAGCCTCATTCAAGAAAAGGAGACAGGGCTTAGTCTCATGTAATGGAAGGCTATGCTTAGCCTTATACAATAAGGGATGCAATGGTTATCCTCATGCAAGAAAAGGAGACAAGGCTTAGTCTTATGCAAGGAAAGGCACTTCTTAGCCTTACGCAATTAGGGAGGGAATACTTAGCCTCATGCAATGAATTTGACACAATGCTTAGTCTCATGCAAAGAAAGGCAGTGCTTAGTCTTATGCTGGAAGGGGAGACGACGCTTAGTCTCATGCAAAGAAAGGCAGTGCTTAGCCTTATGCAGTTAAGGAGGCAGGGCTTAGCCTCATGCAAAATAGGAGACAAATGGAAGAGTGAGGTATTTCTTATCTGAAGATGTTCGTGCTAGATAATTTATTGTCTTGGAGGCAGTGTCTTGATGTATTTGTGACTATCTTTGTCTTATTATACCTGCATTCAAAGAAAACTTGTGAGTTCTGTGGGGGAAGGTTGGTTCCCGCTTTTGTCTTCTACCTTGTCTGTGCTCTTGTCTTGAGATCCTGTTTGAATTACCCTGGATAACATCTGGCTTCCATTGGAATAAAGTTTTCAAAAAATATGCATGCATTTGACAAATATAGTTGTTTAAAAACATAGTAGTATGTGATATCAAGTAAATTAGATAAAACAATGATTGTAACACTTTAGAGACATTGCGACTTCTTTGCATTAGAACTTTGAGGGTCCTCATCAAAATTCTGCCCCAGTTTAATAAGCGATTCTTTGACCGTTCTGCGTATGATGAAATTGGCTGGACTTGCTCCGAAATTTTAAGGGTCCTCCTCAAAATTGTGCCCCAGTTTCTGACCATGGTGAAAATGAAGATTGTATTGAGTTATGACCAAACCCACAGGGCTGCCAATGTATCCCCTCTTATACGGGAATCAGGTCAAGCATAGTTCAGTTACATTAAATGAAGAAATGCAAACCATCTAAACATAGTATCTTTTTACTGTGTCTGTATTGATAGGCTTTGGCCAAATCTCTCCATCCATTTCTGCAAGTATGAGTGCTCCTCCTGTTAGCACTCTGTGAACTATATAAGTCCCTTGCCAATTGGGTGAAAATTTTCCTTTGGCTTCATCTTGATGTGGGAAGATCCGCTTCAGCACCAACTACCGCGACATGAACTGTCTAGGTCTGACCTTTTTGTTGAAAGCTCTGGACATTCTGTTCTGGTAAAGTTGACCATGGCATACCGCATTCATTCTTTTTCCGTCAATGAGAGCTAATTATTCGTAGCGACTTCTTATCCATTCAGCCTCACCGAGTTCATCTTCTTGTGTGATTCTTAAAGAAGGAATTTTGACTTCGTCGGGAATTGCAGGTTCAGTAGCGTAGACCAGCAAGTAGGTGGTTGCTCCGGTTGATGTGCTGACTGTGGTACGATACCCTAATAAGGGAAATGGTAATTTCTCGTGCCACTGCTTGTGGTTGTCTACCGTCTTTCTCAATATTTTTTTGATGTTCTTGTTAGCGGCCTCCACAGCTCCATTCATTTGAGTCTTGTATGCTGTGGAATTCATATGCTTGATTTTGAAAGTTTCACACATAAGCTTTCATTAAGTCACCGTTGAGGTTGGCAGCATTGTTGGTGATGATGGATTCTGGTATCCTGAATCGGAAAACAATACGATCCCTGACAAAATCTGCGACGACTTTATTGGTTACAGCCTTGTACGATGCTGCCTCGACCCATTTTGTGAAGTAGTCTATAGCCACTAAAATGAATCTATGCCCGTTTGAAGTGGCGGGTTCGATCGGACCGATGACATCCATTCCCCAAGCGGCAAAAGGCCAAGGTGCACTTGTTGCATTGAGCTCATTTGGTGGCACCCGTATCATATCTGCATGTATTTGGCAGTGATGACACTTTTGGACATACCTGATGCAGTCCGTTTCCATAGTCATCAAAAAATATCCTGCTCTCAATATCTATTTGGCTAAAACAAAACCGTTCATGTGTGGTCCACAAGTTCCGGCATGTAACTCTTAGAGCAGTTTGGAAGCCTCCTTGGAGTCAACGCACCGTAATAGTCCTAGGTTTGAAGTCCTTTTTTACAGAATTCCTCCAATTTAGAAGAAATGGTTGGATAATCTTCGGAGTGTGCGTTTCTGAGTATGATTTGCATGCTCCGGGTATTCTCCTTTTGCCAAGTATTCCTTGATATCATGGATGTCGCGCCCCCTTTTTCTCGCTAAATCGGGTTTATGACATTTGGTTGGGACAGATCTTTCCTTTTGGGAAAGGGGTTTTGCAATTTTTGAAGTGTCGCCACCTAACGATTTTAAGGTGCGTTAGGGCACCTATGGGGTTTGACTACAACTATGTTTGATAAACAGACATAGGGTAAGGGCTTGAAATTATCCCCAGGGGAAGGTGTTAGGCACCCCTCGGGATCCACTAGTGTGGTTCCCGGCCAGATGGTTTTGTGAATTTGTGCAATTAACAAGTAAACATATAAGTCTCAAATAATAGAGGGTTTTTGAATTTAAATACACAAGTGTTTGAAAACAATAAAAGCAAGGTTTGAAAAAGAGTTATAATATAAACATGTTTGTGAGTGTGAAAAGGTCCTAGGTTTGTTTGCAATATGGATCACATAAATGCAATACCCGGTAATCACTCCTCAAAAGAGGGGCTACATGTGGTATTAGCTCACCGGTCATCATATCCATATCTACCCTTCCCACCCCGTGAAGGTATTAAAGCGCGGATTGGTCTCGACCTCTATTGCGTGGTATTACCCGTCCCATTCCTATCAGCCCCAGAGGAATTTTAGGACTACTACTCCTACAAGAGGGAGCATTTTAGGCTGACTCTTGGGTTTAAAGGTAAAAAGGCTAAGGCGACATACAAAAATACATAGGATTTCATTTAAAGGGGAAACATGTAAACAATTAGAAGGCTTATATAAACATTCGCAAATGATGCATATAAATAGCACGAATTAAACATAATTAAGGTCTGAATTTAAAAAAATCTTAAAGCAGGGGATTTGATTTCGTCTTCACTGGGAACTTGAGTAAGGAGTAGACCTTTCTATTTTGGGATTTTCTAGAGTTTGAAAACGAGAACTCCTTTCCTTATTTGGTGTACCTACTTGAGCCGGATGAAAGGAAACTTTCACGTCCTATTTTGAAGGGGGGGAGATTATAAATCGGATCATATTAGAGCTCGCCAGGAAGTACTTGGTACTACGATCATTGGGGGAACAATACCTAATCCCGAAGATGCTCCATTCCAGCCTTCCTTCTCCTTTCAAGGCCTATCCGAAAGAGAATTACTCATGGGTGGGGCAAGCTCTTCTATTCTGGCGTTCCTTTCTTATAGAAATTAGAAAGACTTTAAAAAGTTGAATACTCAGTTGATTTACCCCTTAATTACTATTACAATCAACATTTCAGAATAGAGAATCGGCCATAAACTAGAGAGTCTTGACCAATTTGAAAGATCATTTAATGTAGTTGAAATAACTGAATTTTGGACTGTTCGATCAAGTAAAGGAAACTATCTAATCCGATCGATTGCGTAAAGCCCGCGGTACCAACGGAACCGGGGAAAGTATACAGAAAAGACAGTTCTTTTCTATTATATTAGTATTTTGGTGCATTTCATGTAACAGGCTTGTATGGTCCCGGAATATGGGTGTCCGACATAAATAGAAATCGTGTTTTTTTGGATTCAACTGAACTAAATGAAGCGAAGTTTACTGAAATAGTGTACTTGTACTATTACTATAAAGAAAAGAAGAAATCCCCGCTAAGCATCCATGGCTGAATGGTTAAAGCGCCCAACTCTTAACAAGTATGGAACAAAGAAATATATTGGTACTAGATTGACCTAAAGTCTTTCTATTTATACAACAGGAATTCAAATAGAATTGAAGTAAAATGAATGTGATAAGACAGAACAAAATTTTATTTGAATTCCAAGTTTTAATAGAAATTTTTTATTGACGAGCTACAGCAGCTACAGCTGATAAAAATCGTTGTTTTAGACGGCCGAGAGCCTTGAGCATTATACAAGGACGTGCTGTAGGAGTAACCCATTACCTTCTGGGTGGAATTGCCACAACATGGGCATTCTTCTTAGTAAGAATTATTGCGGGTACATAAGAAATGTATTGAATCGATTCTTTTTAATGAATAGATCCGATCGCAACGGAATCGTTCCGAAGAGAATATGTGTCCCGGCACTGCACAAAAAAGATCCGGTTATATATCATATATGTGGGTACATATTGTGTATCAAGAACAAAAAAATGCGGATATGGTCGAATGGTAAAATAGCTCGGCTTCTTCCTCTTTTCAGAGTTATACCTTACATAATGTATTTGATCTCGGTTATAGGAATAATAACAGTATTATTAGGAGCTACTTTAGCTCTTGCTCAAAAAGATCGCTTGGTCCTTGAAGAGTTCTTTCAAAACAAAGGATTGATTGAATTGTCTTATTAGGACAATTCATGGTTCATATGCTTATTTTTCGTGTTTCAGAATATGGTTAACCAACATGTTAACTAATCGATTACGATAAATTGGATCGGATTTTGCTGTTTTTTTTTCTGCAGTACCCATTTTCGTGCTTATCTTAATTATTGGTTTAGTTTATGCATGGCGAAAGGGGGCATTGGAATGATCTTAGCTCCTGAATATTCAGAAGGTAATCTAGAATAAAAGAGTCATTTTTATTTTCATAATTAATCGATTTATATGCCAACCCCTTTTCTTCTATTTATTCCTATTCCAAGGCAAAAATTCAACAATCTCTTAACCAATCTCAAGGAATGCGTAATCTCAGCATTCAATGTGTATTCCTGAATAATCTCATTTTTCAATTATTCAACCATTTCATTTTACCAAGTTAGACCCAGATTCATTATATAGCTCAGATAAGAAGTCCAAATCAGGCATGCCTATTGGTTGTAGCAACTGATAATTAACAAAGGCGGTTCCAGTGTTTATTATTACTTAAGGCTTGCCTAGGCGTAGTAATGATATCTTATGAGCATGATCTCTATATTGATTAAGAAATGCAGTGGGCAGTGATTAATTTTAAACAGGCGATTTGAGACCCTATTGGCATGCTTTCTAACGGTATTAAGGCACTGTTTGAGAAACTTATTAAAGAAGCGGCAGATTAATTAACTAATCCAATTCAGAATAACAACACGAACTAGACAGCTTTTCCAACTAAACTGTTTTGAAATTCTATAGGCATGATTTCTACTATAACTATTTAGATCCTATAGGCATAGTATCTAAGTGTGTGAAAGCTGACTATGGACTTTTAGGCATGATTTCTAAGGGAAACGAGTTTGGATACATGCTGTAACAAAAATTGAGCTTCAATTACTTTATATCCTATAGGCATGATATCTAATTGCAAAGCCGATTTAAACCCTATAGGCATGTTATCTATTATTAAAGTCGTTTATATCCTATAGACATGATTTGTAGTTATGTGAAAGTGAAGCATGCAGAATTTATTGTAAACAATAACAAATTTTACAGGCATGTTTTCTAACGGGCCATATTTGAAGCAAAGTAGACCCTATAGGCATGTTATCTACCCTTTTAATATCTAAAACATGCATATTTCCCAGCCCTTTTCACTAGCCAACCCCATTCTTGTATACAAGTTATTACAACCCAAAATGATTAAATTACAAGAGAAGTGCAGAAATAGGAAATTACAACCAAAGGAAGCCTAATCTTTACTTCCTATCTGAGTTATGTAATTAATCACTTCAATGCCATTGTTTCAAAGCCTTTCTCATACCTGAGTGTGTCAAAGTTCCCTAAGGATCTCAGGGGATCCAGGGCAATGCTTACACCCAGGTTTACATAATCAAATAGAATGAGTGCAGTGTGGAAGGGCCAGCCCTTATGTGTCCAAGATCAGAGGGAACTCAAGGGTCCCAAGGCAAGGCTCACATAAGAGGCGCAGAACCTAAATTCTATGAGTATAGTGGAAGTGCAGAATATAGCTTGAAAGAGATCCATTAAAACTGGATTTGAAATAGTAAGTGGTAAAGGGTGATTTGAAAACAGTTGTAGTAGTAAAACTCAAACTACATAGAATCAGAAGTCATTCAAAGGGGCAAGGGATCGTGGGGATACCTTTCATAACCCCAGCAGGGGTCTGGTTTGGTCATGCACAACAATAGCTGATGCTGGCATGGAAACAAACCATCCAAAGGAACACAAACACAACAACAAGTGATTGACAGATTACACACATAAGGAGGCATTAATTGACAGATTACAGCTTGCTAGCAGTGTAACTTACTGCACAAATATAAGCGGAAGTAGATAATAATGAGAAACCGAATCAACTTATAGAAAGCATGTTGTTGCAGAAGCTTAAAAATTAACTAGGACATACCAGTAGAGAAGCAAAGTGGAGTAAGAAATAGAGTAAGCAAGATTCCACAGTCTAGCCTTGACCTTCAGCCGGCTAGACAAAATAGTAGCACAAGTAGTAGTAAAGAACAAGAGAGTTTTTGAGTGTAAGTGTGTGTGCCGAACTTTTTTTTGTCTCTTTAAAAGAAAAGAGGGTAAGGTATTTATAGTTTTGTAAACGTGTAGAAATTAAGGTAATAAGTAAAGTCTTCACACAAACATGGAAATAATCACAATCAGAATCAATTAACACACGTACTTCCCATTAATCAAGGAAGTACAGCTCAAACGGATACTAACAATATTAATTAAGGAAAGAAATCAGTTAGAGACAGATTGATTCTCGCCATATACGGGGGTAGTAAACTATTGAGTATGCAATTCAGTCTCGGTACAGAATATATGCTTAATTTTGGGAAAAGATTCAAGGTAAAACATCACAGTAATTAAAAGAGGTGAATCAATCAATTTAAATAGACGAATAAAATTAGGGCTCATAAGAAAACCTTTTGCAATCAATCGCAACATTGAGGGAGTCAGAATCAATCAAGAAAGGATCATGATTCTGCACCTCAACATATAAATAGAATGAACAGCAATATCAGATATGCAAGGCCAAACACATTGGCAAAAGAAACAACATAAGCATACAGTAGTAGCAGGAATAAGCTAGGATTCAGTAGTAAAAGAGATCTACTCGAAGCACAGTATTCAACAAGTTCAGGTAGTTACACAGAATCAAAAGTGAAGAAAGCATAGTAACAGGTAAAGAGAGTCAGAAACAAGTAAAGGTCTCACAGTAACAAGTGAGGAAAACCTTTTAAGAAATTAGGTCTTCAATAGTAGTCGAGCTTAAGAGATGATAAGAACTCAGAATCAGATAAGTTAAACAAGGAAAATAGAGTCAAAAAAAAGAACTTAATCGAACAAATATTCATTCAAGCAGACAAAGATAGTTCCAGAACTTGGATAGGACCAAAAGACCTAAGGTTTTCAACATGCTGAATCAAGTAGAAGGAAAGCATAAGCAAGTTGTTGAACATAGTAAAATAATAAAGAAACACCAAAAATCAGAGAAGAGATCTTTAAAAGAAGACAAGAGAAAACCTAATCGTTGAAAAAAAATGAAGAGTCATTTTGAAAGAAAATCGAAGAACCTTCGAGAAAACACTTAAGAAGTTCGTAATAAGCACAGACCTAAGATAGATCTAAAAGAATGATCGAACATCTCTTAAAGCTAGGGTTTCAAAGAACCAAGAGAAAATGAGAAAGGCCTTAGAAAATACCGATCTAGTCGGGAAAGTCAAGGACCTGACTTGAACAACCATGGATGGCCGGAGAAAGATCGGAGATCAAAGTTGAGCAGGGACTGGACCAGATCTTGTCGAGATTTTTCAATGGAATCATGAAAAATATGTAGCAAGTTGACATAGGAGACGAGTACACGTCTCAAAACACCGTGGGAGACCATGGATTAGGTGGGGATTGACGTGGATTAGGGTGGAATTGGGTGGCGGCGGCTTGGGTTTAGGTGGTGTTGCAGAGAGAGTTTGAGAGGAAGGGATTCAAGGCGGCGAGTGGTGAGAAATGATTTAGGGTAAGGGGTCATTTTGGGTTAAAAATGGTAAGGGTAAACGGTGGTCGTTGATCTGAATGATCAACGACCTAAATTAAAAGGGGTTGGTGGGGATCCGGGTTTGGGTCGGTTTAATTAAGTTGGGGCCAGGTTTAATTGAAATTGGGTCGGGGTTTAATTGGGTCTGATATGGGGTTCAATTTAGGCTAGAATTTAAACACAAATGGGTTGTTATTTAAATAGCCAATTTTCCCTTTTTTGATTATAAAAAATAGTAAATAAATTTCTAAGAATTAATTGAAAGCAGTAAAATGATTCACAGCATGTAAATGCCAAATTAAAAATACAGGGCTTAATTTTATGAATATAAAACACAATTAAATCTTAAAAAGGCTAATATTGCAATTATAGGCAATTAACCTTAAAAAATACTAAATAAAATTGTAATATTATGTAAAAATTACTTTAGCCATATTTTGGCATAAATATAAGGATCCAATAAATGAACCATCAAAAAATAATAATTTTGGACATAATTATTAGGATTTTGTAGATGAAAAAGAGGAATAAATCAGTTTAAAGAACCTTAAAAATTATGGAAAAAATGCTTGGACATACTTATATTGCGTATATATGTTATGTTATTTTGAAAGTATTTTGAATACTGAAAATATATAGAGAAAAATTGGGTGTCAACAGCTGCCCCTCTTTACCTGGGATGGATGAAAGAGTTTTCGGGTAAAGATATGATGGCTAATTTTTACCGTACGAAATGATTTAAAGAGGTTTAGGCCGCACCCTGGCTTCTGAGCTGCCTATATATATCTGATTATACAAGAATCAGGCCATATGTAGTTCTGGATCCGTCGGCGGAGTATGCCAATGAAGGCTTTCCAAGAACGGACGCAATATTTAGGACTGGGTGCGTGGACCACATACGAAAATGGTTAGGTCTGATATGGCTGCGGGCAGTGGAGTGGAACCGCTCCCGCCGGGATGGCTGTTGCTTTCCGGTTTACATGCAAATAAGCAATACAAGCATATATTGTGCTCAAATTTAGACATGATGCAAATTCCTGTTGGACCATGAATGATATCTTTGGACGGTTGAGATGACGTCCTTAGACCATGATGTCCTGGGCCATGAAGCGTTTAATAAAAGATTTGCAGCCATGAAATGATGTTCTAGGGCTATGAGGGTGGTTCCTCCGAACCATGATGCCTCTGAACGATGATATGCCAAAGATTGGCTGAAATCCTCGGGCCATGACATGGTATTCTTGGGATATGAAGATGGTGCCTCCGAACGATGACGCCTTTGGATGGGTTGGCGATATTTCAGCCCATTAAGGATGTAGTAGCATGTGGCGATCTTTCAGCTGTGCAATATAGCGATCTTTCAGCCATGCAATGTGGCGATCTTTCAGTCGTGCAATGTGGCGATCTTTTAGCCGTGCAAAGTGGCAGTATTTCAGCCGTGCGATGTGGCGATCTTTCAGCCGTGCAATGTAGAAATCTTAGAGTCATACAATGTGGCGATCTTTCAGCCGTGCAATGTGGCGATCTTTCAGCCGTGCAATGTGGCGATCCTTCAGCCGTGCAATGTGGCGATCTTTCAGCCGTTCAATATGGATGCAGATGGAGGTAGAGTTTAACCTCGGAGGGCAAAATGGTAGCCTTATGCAAGTTGGAAGGTAAAATGGCAGCCTTACGTAATGCAGATGCAGATGGAGGTAGAGCTTAACCTCGGAAGGCAGAATAGTAGCCTTATGTAATGCAGATGCAGATAGAGGTGGAGCTTAACCTCGAAAGGCAGAATAGTAGCCTTATGCAAGTTGGAAGGCAGAATGGTAGCCTTATGCTATGCAGATGCAGATAGAGGTATAGCTTAACCTCGGAAGGCAGAATAGTAGCCTTATGTAAGTTGGAAGGAAGAATGGTAGCCTTATGCAATGTAGATGCAGATATAGGTAGAGCATAACCTCGGAAGGCAGAATAGTAGGCTTATGCAATAAATAAGATAACAAATGGCAGTAGAGTTTTCTTAGCTGACATCATATTGCGGCGTTGTGATTACCGGGAGCATTGTAACATACGGGACATCACTGGTGTGCAGATAGCAAATGTTGGCAAGTGTAACGTTGAAGAGAATCTTATTCTTTGAACAATGTTTTTTCCATGACCGTGCAGTATGTTTCAATTATTTCACAATCCTTGTGCCTGCATCTAAAGAAAAACTATGAGTTTTGTAAAGGGGGAGAGGATAGTTCGTATCCCTGCTGGCTTTGCTTGACTCGTTCCTCTTTGATCTGGCGATATCATTTGTATCATTGGGGTAGCATTACTAAACAAAGCAATTTCAATAATAAACATGCATGATTTTTGTAAAAGTATGACATAAATGTATAATTAAAATAATTTTTAGATGAACCGGCGACTGTGACGTGGTTCGAGACATTGCAACCTCTCTTGCTACGGACTTTTAAGGGTCCTCCTCAAAATTCTTCCCCAGTTTGATGGGTTGACGCTTTTGACTATTGCTCGTGCGTCGATCGACTGAAATTACTTCGGAATTTTGAGGGTCCTCCTCAAAATTCTGCCCCAGTTTCCAATTTCAGGGGAAATAAAATTTTATTTAATTGTGACCGAACCCATAAGGCTGCCTACGTATTCCCTCTTAAACGGAAATCAGGTCAGACGTAGTTCAATTACATCATATAGGGAAAATATAAAATTACACACAGTAGCGCTTGACTGCATCTGAATTAATCGGCTTTGGCCAAACTTCTCCGTCCATTTCTGCAAGTATGAGGGCCCCTCCTGTCAGAACCCGGTGAACCATGTATGGANGAAAGGAAACTTTCACGTCCGATTTTGAAGGGGGGGAGATCCTATAGAATCCTATCCCAATTTTTCTTTTGCTAGGCCCATAACTAAAAAGCCCACTTTCTTACGATTACGAGGTTTATTCGAATATGAAATCCAATCTTGGAAATACAGCATCCCACTTTTTTTTACTACCCAGGGTTTCGATACATTTCGCAATCGAGAAATCTCTACTGGCGCAGGTGCTATCCGAGAACAATTAGCCGATCTAGATTTACGAATTATTATAGAGAATTCGTTGGTAGAATGGGAAGAATTGGGGGAAGAAGGGCACACAGGGAATGAATGGGAAGATCGAAAAGTTGGAAGAAGAAAGGACTTTTTGGTTAGACGCGTGGAATTGGCTAAGCATTTTATTCGAACAAATATAGAGCCAGAATGGATGGTTTTGTGTCTATTACCAGTTCTTCCTCCTGAGTTGAGACCGATCATTCAGATAGATGGGGGTAAACTAATGAGCTCAGATATTAATGAACTCTATAGAAGAGTTATCTATCGGAACAATACCCTTACCGATCTATTAACAACAAGTAGATCTACGCCAGGAGAATTAGTAATGTGTCAGGAGAAATTAGTACAAGAAGCCGTGGATACACTTCTTGATAATGGAATCCGGGGACAACCAATGAGGGACGGTCATAATAAAGTTTACAAGTCATTTTCTGATGTAATTGAAGGCAAAGAGGGAAGATTTCGTGAGACTCTGCTTGGCAAACGAGTCGATTATTCAGGACGTTCTGTCATTGTCGTGGGTCCTTCACTTTCATTACATCGATGTGGATTGCCTCGTGAAATAGCAATAGAACTTTTCCAGACATTTGTAATTCGTGGTCTAATTAGACAACATCTTGCTTCGAACATAGGAGTTGCTAAGAGTCAAATTCGAGAAAAAGAGCCGATTGTTTGGGAAATCCTTCAAGAAGTTATGCAGGGACATCCTGTATTGCTGAATAGAGCACCCACTCTGCATAGATTAGGCATACAGGCATTCCAGCCCGTTTTAGTGGAGGGGCGCGCTATTTGTTTACATCCATTAGTTTGCAAGGGATTCAATGCTGATTTTGATGGAGATCAAATGGCTGTTCATGTACCTTTATCCTTGGAGGCTCAAGTAGAGGCCCGTTTACTTATGTTTTCTCATATGAATCTTTTGTCTCCGGCTATTGGGGATCCCATTTCCGTACCAACGCAAGATATGCTTATTGGACTCTATGTATTAACGAGCGGAAATCATCGAGGTATTTGTGTAAATAGATATAATCCATGTAATCGCAGAAACTATCAAAATAAAAAAAGAAGTGACAATAGTCACTATAAGTATACGAAAGAACCGTTTTTTTCTAATTCCTATGATGCAATTGGGGCTTATCGGCAGAAACGAATCAATTTAGATAGTCCTTTGTGGCTCCGGTGGCGACTAGATCAACGCGTTATTGCTTCAAGAGAAACTCCCATCGAAGTTCACTATGAATCTTTAGGTACTTTTTATGAGATTTATGGACACTATCTAATAGTAAGAAGTCTAAAAAAACAAATCCTTTTTATATACATTCGAACCACTGTTGGTCATATTGCTCTTTATCGAGAAATCGAAGAAGCTATACAGGGGTTTTCTCGGGCCTATTCATATGGTACCTAACGTAATTCTATGATACCCGTGGGACTTCGGGGCTCTCCGGTTCAGCTAGGTCCATAGTTCCGGAATTTATACGCGAATCAAGATCAAACAAAGGAAGTTTTACAATCACCGACTCAAACCCATTGTCGAATTCTACTCAGCGGAATATGGAGGTACTTATGGCAGAACGGGCCAATCTGGTCTTTCACAATAAAGCGATAGACGGAACTGCCATGAAACGACTTATTAGTAGATTAATAGATCACTTCGGAATGGCATATACATCACATATCCTGGATCAAGTAAAAACTCTGGGGTTCCAACAAGCTACTGCTACATCCATTTCATTGAGATACATGGTATAGGCACAGAAATAATGTCTCAGCTTCTGAGCTACCCAAGTCAAAGCACAGTAGGTGCGTTCTAAAAGAGAATACCGGGCCTCGTACGGGGTGAACTTCTTGCTGAGATAGTAAATGGCTTATTCCTTTCTCCCCGTTTCATCATGCTGCCCCAAAACGCAGCCGAAAGCTCCATCTAATACTGCAAGGTAGAGTAATAAGGGTCTATCTGGCTTGGGCTGGACTAAGACTGGTGGTGTTGACACGTACTCCTTGATTCTGTCGAAGGCTTTTTGGCAGTCATCGGTCCATTTTGTAGCGGCATCCTTCTTTAACATTTTAAAGATCGGCTCGCAGATAACTGTAGATTGTGCTTTGAATTGGCTGATGTAGTTCAGCCTTCCCAGGAAACTCATCACATCTTTCTTGTTCTTTGGCGGTTGTAATTCTTGAGTGGCTTTGACCTACGATGGATCCAGTTCTGTTCCTCGGCAGCTCACAATTAACCCAAGCAACTTCCCAACAGGAATCCCAAATGCACACTTTGCGGGGTTTAGTTTTAGATTGTACCTTCGCAGTCTATTGAAAAACTTTCTCAGATCTTCTTTGTGGTTAGTGGCCTTCTTTGATTTGGTGATAACGTCATCCACATATACTTTTATCTCCTTATGTATCATATCATGGAAAATGGTTGTCATGGCCCTCATGCAGGTGGCCCCTGCATTCTTCAGGCCGAATGGCATCATCTTGTAACAAATCACTCCCCACGGCGTAATGAAAGCCGTTTTCTCAACATCTTCCTCATCCATCCAGATATGATGGTAACTAGCGAAGCACTCTACGAATAATTATAGCTCGTGCTTGGCGCAATTGTCAATCAGGATGTGTATATTCAGAAAAGGGAAGTTGTCTTTCGGACTGGCTCGGTTGAGATCCCGGTAGTCGACACAGACTATGACCTTTCCATCCTTTTTTAGGACTAGAACAATATTGGCTAACCATGTCGGGTACTCAACTACCCTGAGAACCTTAGCTTTGATCTGCTTGGTGACTTCTTCCTTGATTTTCAGACTCATATCAGGTTTGAGCTTTCTGAGCTTTTGCTTTACCGGTGGACACATTGGATCGGTTGGCAATTTGTGAGCCACAATGGACGTACTCAAACCAGTCATGTCATCATACGACCATGCGAATATGTCCTCATACTCCTTTAGAAACTCTGTGTATTGTTTCTTCTCTAATGACGATAAGTGAATGCTGATTCGTGTTTCCTTGACGTTTTTTGCATTTCCCAGCTTAATAATCTCAGTCTCGTCCAGGTTGGACTTAGGTCTATTCTCAAAGTTCTCAACTTCTCTGACAATCTCATCAGGTATGTCATCTTCTTCTGAATCAATGTCTGTTTGTTGCGTTGTCTCATTGCATGTCACAGTTGTTGGTTCATCAACATAAGTAATAGTAATGTTGTATTGGTAAAGAAGGAGGAAAACGATAAATAAATATTAATTCATTGGAAAAATCAAACATGCTTTGATAAATTTAATGATTGTTTTGAACATTGAAGATCTTATTGCGGAAATTGAAAAAGATGCAGTATTGGTTGCTCTAACGGGTAGTAGGGACCGTGCCATGTTGGTGACCAATTATTGAACTCCTCCCAGGTGTATTCATATCCCAAACCAAAATTAGTGCCGTGCTTCTTGAGTTTTATAGGTTTAGAGATCCCTTGGAGGTTCTTGCCGAGTCCTTTGCCAGGTTCGTACCCACTCCAATTCAATATACTCTCGATCTTGTTATCCCACCATTTGTCTTTGTCGATAGCGTTGACCCGCTCGATGTGGTGGTAGGTCTCTCCACCTAGCTTTCTTCTTCCTCTGATTGCCGAAATGGTCTGGCGACTATATATATGATTGTTGCTGTCGCCGTGAAAGATCACATCCTGGTGATTCCATTCAAACTTTACGGACTGATGCAGCGTTGATGCTACGGCCCCAGCAGCATGAATCCATGGTCGTCCTAGCAGCAAGTTGTAGGATGCTGGCACATCTATTACTTGAAAATCAACCTCGAACCAGGTTGGTCCCATCTGCAGACACAGACTAATCTCACCGATGGTGGACCTCTGATACCCATCAAAAGCTTTCACATTGATTGCTCCTTCCTTTATCTCATGCATCCCTTTGCCCAACTTCTTGAGTGTTACCAAAGGACATATGTTAAGGCTGGAACCCCCATCGATCAGGTTTCTGGTGATGAAATAGTCTTCGTATTGTACGGTGATGAGTAGTGCTTTGTTGTGACCTAGCCCTTCAGGCGGCAGCTCGTCCTTATTAAAGGTGATTTTATGGCTTTCTAGCACTTGTCCCACCATATTTGCCATTTCCCCGCCAGTGATGTTACTTGGAATGTATGCTTCACTCAGCACCTTCAATAGAGCATTCTTGTGTGTTTTGGAATTCAGCAGTAATGAAAGGATGGATATTTGTGCTGGCGTCTTGTTTAGCTGGTCCATGACTGAATACTCCTCGGCCTGTATTTTCCTCCAAAGGTCATCCGGACCCGTCTCAATGAGGGGAGGCCGATTGGAGGCCTGCTTGCTTGATTTAGCTAGGTGTTCACAGGTATAGACTCTAGCAGTTCTTGTCATACCCTGGGCTGCGACAGTCTCTTCAATTCTGACCTTACCCTTTCTCCTTGCATCAGTTGTATAATCACAGGGTATGGCGTTTGTGTAGAATGACGGCATGGTAGACATCGCCACCGGGATTGGCGCGGCTACCTTCACTTCGAATGGAACATGTTCTTTGGGTGGCAAGACTGCAACCTCAAATGGTGTTGGTGCCTTTGCTGATGGCGCTGCTTCAAACTCAAGAGGTATGGAGAAATCTACCTCGGTGTCCTCAGATAGTAGGATCTGGACTATGATGGGATTGAGAGTAACTACTGGTTTCTTTGTGTCATCGCCTTCTACGATTAACCCGATGGATCCTTCGAGATCCTAATCATCCTCTACTTCAATCATGTGAGTACCTCCGCCCTTATGGTCCGGCAGAGGGTTGTTGCGGACGTTCGGAGCGACTTCCTTTGCTACAATGACTTTGTTATCAATCAGAGACTATATCTTATTTTTTAAAGAGCGGCATTCATCAATGGTGTGTCCTTTCATGCTGGAGTGGTATGCACAAGACTTGTTTGGGTTATCCCACTAAGAAGGATTCTCAAGGGTTGTAGCAGGGACGGGGGTGACATAACCAGCGGCTTTGAACCTCTCATATAGCTGGTCAATGGGCTCGACGATGGCTGTGTATTATTTTGGGGGCCTTCGATCAAAATTAGGTCGGGGCCTAGAAAAATTTTGGCGTGCGGGGGGTGATTGATAGTGAGGTGGTGGGCATTGTAAGTTTGATAGACATGAGCTGGTTGGGAGTATCTAGGTGCGGTAGGTTGATATGTAGGGGTTTGAGGTGACTGATAAATTGGTGGGGGAGTTTTGTAAGAGGTGCTTGGTAATTTGGGGCTGGCTGATATGTTAGTGCAGGTATTGGGTAAGATTGGTATTTGAGGGGAGACTTGGTCCTTTGTGCAACCATTACGGCCCCTACGTCCCTCTTCTTAGACACACCACCAGACTGCAAGGCCTTATTTGTAGCTTGGAAGGCCTCGAAGTTTGTAACCATACAGCTCTTAATACCTTCTTCAATTCGTTCCCCCAGTTTGATAATGTCGGAAAACTTATAATTCTCAATCACCATCAATCGCTCATAGTATTGCGGGTCTTGAGCTCGGACAAAGAACTTGTTCATTTGTTCTTCTTCTAAGGCGGGTCTGACCTTAGTAGCTTCGGACCTCCAGCGAGTAGCATACTTGCAAAACGTCTCCATGGGCTGCTTCTTTAGATTCCGGATATAGAACACGTCTGGCGCGTTCTCTGTGTTAAACCTGAACTTGTCCATAAAGTCAGATGCCATACCTACCCAGCTCGACCACTTCATGGGATCTTGGCTGATGTACCAAGATAGCGCATCTCCTTTCAGACTCCTTATGAACAGCTTCGTGCGGATCCTTTCATCTTTTCCTACCTCGACCAGCTTGTCGCAATATGTCCTCAGATGGCCCTTGGATCACCTGTACCATCAAACATCTCGAACTTAGGAGGTTTGTACCCATCCGGTAGTTCGACATCCGATTGTATGTAGAGGTCTTCATAGTTCAACCCTTCGATCCCTTTGATTCCCTCGATGCCCTGAATTCGGCTGGTTAATTTCATAAGTTCCTCAGCCAAGTTTCTGATAAGTAGATCCTTCTCATCAGACTCAGGTGTGCAAGATATAGGTGGTTGAAGAGTGGTATGGTCTCCATGTAGATGGGATTGTTATGGTGGCCTGGTGTGTGAGCGTGGAAATGGTCATTTGCAGAGTTTTGAGACTCTAGGATAAGTAGTGGAATGTTGTTTGGAGTATGGCATATGTTGCATTGGTTCTTTGTTGGAGTAGTGGGATGATCCGGTTGTTTTTGAGAAGGTGTGGGGTTTTGAACATTGGGGAAGTTGGTGTCTGGGGTGCTGAGGGAGAAGGATAGGTTGGCCAGATTCCGAACCTGATCGAGCTCTTCCTGAAATTTCAACAATTTCTGCTCAAGTTGTGACACATTTTCGTTGGTAACCCGAATACCATGGCCATCAGTGGCCTCTGCTGTTGTGTTCTCTTTTATGATGTTCAAATCTTCCATTTTGCCTTTGTTCTTGTTCTTAGCAGGACTGAGAGGAGGAGTGGGTGGAGGGCCCCTTTGGAGAGCGGAATAACAAAACAAAAATAAAACAAAAAGGTAACCAAGTTAGTGAGGATCATAAAAAATATTGCAATATTTAAACACGTAGTGTAGGAACGTGTAGCGTATCCTGATTTGGGAACCTCGTTGTGCCCGAGGTGGACCTAGCGACAAGTTGATTTGGAGAATTTGGAATGCTAAATGCCTCATTTCATTGATAAAGATAAGACGAATCCCAAATCGACATTAAGTAAACAGGAAATAAAAATTACTAATGGCCATTGGCCTTGTGACATTTTGAAGTGAAAAGATAAATTCCTATCTACTTGGTCCCAGAAGGACCTTCCCCAGATTTGGCATCCTTGGCTCCGTCGAACAGCTTCCCTAATTCACGAAGTCCTAGCTATAGGTATGCTCTGGCTAGATATCCACCTTCGGTCCCTTTAGCCTCTTGAAAATCTTCAACCCTTTTGAGAAACTTTCTTTCCAGTTCCACTATGCCTCGCTCCATGTATCCCAGCTTTTTGTTGGCGTTGGCAATGTGGCAGCTTCTATGATCATGTTATTAGGTTGGATCTCCAAAAGGGATGGTAGATTTCCCAGATATTTTCTGACGAGATTTTGGTCATTAGAGTGTAAATCTTTCCACCAGCTTGGCAACCTTGGGTGTATGTTGGTGACCATGCCGAATCTGGGGACTTCGTGCCTAATATTTCTGCAAGGCAAATAAGGTTAGACCCTTACCCCAACCAAACTCGACTATTTAATATCAACAATTAGCATGAAGCATCTAGTTCTCCAAATAAATGCACAGAACGTGACGACGTCCGTTTTGGGTTAAGGGAAACCCAATGGACTTTGGACAAGGCTATCTTAAAGGATCATTATGTGGACAACATAACTGATCCGGCTAGGTTTGACCATGATGCATGCACA
>NW_017672561.1:131180-183773 GCF_001879085.1 Nicotiana attenuata
ATCACAGTAATTAAAGGAGGTGAATCAATCAATTTAAACAGACGAATAAAATTAGGGTTCATAAGAAAACCTTTTGCAATCAATCGCAACATTGAGGGAGTCAGAATCAATCAAGAAAGGATCATGATTCTGCACCTCAACATATAAATAGAATGAACAGCAGTATCAGACATGCAAGGCCAAACACATTGGCAAAAGAAACAACATAAGCATACAGTAGTAGCAGGAATAAGCTAGGATTCAGTAGTAAAAGAGATCTACTCGAATCACATTATTCAACAAGGTTAGGTAGTTACACAGAATCAAAAGTGAAGAAAGCATAGTAACAGGTAAAGAGAGTCAGAAACAAGTAAAGGTCTCACAGTAACAAGTGAGGAAAACCTTTTAAGAAATTAGGTCTTCAATAGTAGTTGAGCTTAAGAGATGACAAGAACTCAGAATCAGATAACTTAAACAAGGAAAAGAGAGTCAAAACAAAGAACTTAATCAAACAAATATTCATTCAAACAGACAAGGACAGTTTCAGAACTCGGATAGGACCAAAAGACCTAGGATTTTCAACATGCTGAATCAAGTAGAAGGAAAGCATAAACAAGTTGTTGAACATAGCAAAATCATAAAGCAACACCAAAAATCAGAGAAGAGATCTCTAAAAGAAGTTAAGAGAAAACCTAATCGTTGAAAAAAAAATGAAGAGTCATTTTGAAAGAAAATCGAAGAACCTTCAAGAAAACACTTAAGAAGTTCGTAATAAGCACAGAACTAAGATAAATCTGAAAGAAAGATCGAACAGCTCTTAGAGCTAGGGTTTCAAACAACCCAGAGAAAATGAGAAAGGCCTTAGAAAATACCGATCTAGTCGGAAAAGTCAAGGACCTGACTTGAACAGCCATGGATGGCCGGAGAAAGTCCGGAGATCAAAGTTGAGCAAGGACTGGACCAGATCTCGTCGAGATTTGTCCATGGAATCATGAAAAATATGTAGCTAGTGGACATAGGAGACGAGTACACGTCTCAAAACACCATGGGAGACCATGGATTAGGTGGGGATTGAGGTGGATTAGGGTGGAATTGGGTGGCGGCGGCTAGGGTTTATGTGGTGTTGCAGAGAGAGTTTGAGAGGAAGGGATTCAAGGGCGGCGGGTGGTGAGAAATGATTTAGGGTAAGGGGCCGTTTTGGGTTAAAAATGATAAGGGTAAACAATGGCCGTTGATCTGAATGATTAACAGCCAAGATTCAGGTTTAATTGAAATTTGGTCAGGGTTTAATTGGGTCTGATTTGGGGTTCAATTTAGGCTAGAATTTAAACACAAATAGGTTGTTATTTAAATAGCCAATTTTCACTTTTTAGATTATAAAAAATAGTAAATAAATTTCTGAGAATAAATTGAAAGCCCGAAAATGATTCACAACATGTAAATGCCAAATTAAAAATATAGGTCTTAATTTTATGAATATAAAACACAATTAAATCTTAAAAAGGCTAATATTGCAATTAAGGCAATTAACTTTAAAAAATACTAAATAGAATTGTAAAAATATGTAAAAATTACTTTAGCCATATTTTGGCATAAATATAATGATCCAATAAATGAATCATCAAAAAATAATAATTTTGGACATAATTATTGGGATTTTGTAGATGAAAAAGGGGAATAAATCAGTTTAAAGAACCTTAAAAATTATGAAAAAAATAAAATTCTTGGACATACTTATATAGCATATATATGTTATTTTGAAAGTATTTTGCATACTGAAAATATATAGGAAAAAATTGGGTGTCAACAATAAAACCATGGATTCCCATCCATTTCTTCTTCAACGCGAGCACAATAATCTGGCCGATTATGGATTCTTACTAGAACAAGGTCGACGAAATTGTTGTCCAGGTGCTTTATCATAAAGGATATAGTGTCCAATGCGTGTGCGAACTCATTCTAGATTCTGGGGACATGTTTGAACTCTATCTTTGTGAACATCTTCATCAACTCTTGCACATTATATAGATACGGCAGTATTTTGGTACTCTTTGTAGCCCACTCTCCTAGAACCTGATGTACCAGAAGGTCTAAATCACCAATTACCAGCAATTCCTGGATATTCTTGTCAATGGCCAAATTAAGCCCCAAAATGCAAGCCTCGTATTCTGCTATATTATTGGTGCACGAAAATCTGAGTTTCGCAGATACCAGATAATGTTGACCTATTTCTTACACCAAAATAGCTCCGATACCTTCTCATTTTAAATTCGCGGCCCCATCGAAAAACATTCTCCAACCGTCGTGAGTTTTGGTAATCTCTTCTCCTACAAAGGATATTTCTTCATCGGGAAAATACGTTTTCAATTGTTCGTATTCTCCTCCTATAGGATTTACTGCAAGATGATCTGCTAATGCATGTCCCTTCACTGCCTTCTGAGTTACATAGAAAATATCAAATTCACTCAATAGTATCTGCCATTTTGCCAGGTTACCTGTAGTCATGGGTTTTTAAAAATGTATTTTAGAGGATCTATCCTTGATATGAGATATGTAGTGTAAGGACATAAGTAGTGACTCAATTTTTTAGTTGTCCACGTCAGGGCAAAGCAGGTGCGTTCCAACAAAGAATAAATGCTTCATAGGGTATGGACTTCTTACATAGATTGTATATGGCCTGCTCTATTCTTCCCGTCTCATCCTGCTATCCCAAGACACAACCGAAAGCCCCATCTAGTACAAGCAAATAGATTAGCAGAGGTCTCCCAGGTTCTGGCGGGACCAGGACTGGTGGTGTGGACGACTATTCCTTGATTTTGTCATAAGCTTTCTGGCATTCTTCAGTCTAACTTGTTGCGGCATCCTTCTTTAACATTTTAAAAACTGGTTCATAGATCACGGTCAATTGTGCTATGAAGCGGCTAATGTAATTGAGACGCCCTAAGAAGCTCATCACATCTTTCATGTTCTTTGGAGGTGGCAAATCTTGGATCGCCTTGACCTTTGACGGGTCTAACTCAATTCCTCGACGACTGATGATGAAACCTAGCAATTTTCCAGTAGGGGCTCTACAGGAACATTTTGCGGGATTTAGTTTCAAATTATAGATTCGAATTCGATGAAAGAATTTCCTCAAGTCTGCTATATTATATGTACCCTTCTTAGACTTGATGATGACGTCGTCCACGTACTTTTCTATCTCCTTGTGTATCATGTTGTGGAAAATGGTTGTCATGGCTCTCATATAAGTGGCTCAAGCATTCTTCATACCAAGTAGCATCATTTTATAGCAATACACTTCCCAGGGTGTAATAAAGGCTGTTTTCTCGGTATCTTCTTCATCCATCCAAATCTGATGATATCCTGCGAAGCAATCCACAAAGGATTGGAGTTCATGATTGGCACAGTTGTCGATCATTATGGGTATATTGGGCAACGGGAAATCATCTTTGGTACTTGCTCTGTTTAAATCCCGATAGTCGACACATACTCTAACCTTCCCATCTTTCTTCGGAACTGCCACGTTGTTAGCCAACCAGGAAGGATATTCAACCACTCTGAGAACCTTAGCTTTGATCTGCTTGGTTACTTCCTCTTTTATTTTAGGACTCATATATACCTTGAACTTTCTGAGTTTTTGCTTTACAGGAGGATACATCAGATTGGTAATGAGCCACTATAGATGTGCTCAAACCAGTCATATCATCATAAGACTATGCAAAAATATCTTCATACTCTTTTAGGAAACGGGTGTACTATTCTTTCTCCGATGGTGACAGGTGAATGCTTATGTGTGTTTCTTTGACTATTTCGGAATCTCCCAAATTGACTATCTCGGTCTTGTCCAGATTGGACTTAGGCTTGTTCCAAAAAATTTTCAACTTTTATGGCAATTTCCCCAAGTATTATATCTTCTTCTTCTATTTCCTCTGAATTACTATCCTTATGTTGCGTTGTCTCATTACATGTCACAGTCGTCAGTTCATCAGGATAAGTAACAATAATGTTGTAGAGAGAAAATGTAAAGGATAATAATAAATACTAAAATAGCAATGCATCAAATAAATCTTGAAAATATCAAAACAAGTACGGCTCGATGACTCGAGCAATAATTTCCAAAGAAAATACGTTCAAAACAAAATACTGAAAATGTCTTAAGTGCTTAAAATTGCTTTTAAAATAAATTGTGCTAATTGCTAGGCTACCCAAAAACTCAACGGGCCCGGGACGGTGCGGTAGTCCAGTTCTTGAGAACAACTCATTTTCCCACGGTTTGAATAGTAAGGTCTTCCTCCTCCTCCTCCTCAACTATCACATTGCAGTCCATGTCTTCATCATCTAGAAATAAATTACTTAGGCCAGCTAAAGCTTCATCTTCTTCAAATCCTCATATCATGTCTATTTGTTGAAATGTCTGGTGCAAATGCGGTATTGGCTGCTCAAGAGGGTAGTAAGGACCATGCCATGGCGACGACCAATCATTGTACTCCTACCAGGTGTACTGATATCCAAGTCCAAAATTCATACCATGACGCTTTAACTGTACTGGCTTGGTAATTCCTTGGAGATTCTCGCTGAGACCCTTGCCGGGTTCATACCATGTCCATAACAATATACTTTCAATCTTGTTACTCCACCATTTGTCTTTCTCAATTGCATTGGCGCACCTGATGCGATGGTACATTTCTCCACCTAACTTCCTTCTATTCTCGACGACCGGAACAGTCTGATTGGTATAAAAGGGATTACTCCCGTCTCCGTGGATGATTACTTCCTAATGATTCCATTCAAACTTTACATCCTGGTGTAGAGTGGAGGCTACGGCCCCATCCGCATATATCCACGGTCGTCCCAACAACAGATTGTATATGGTGGATATGTCCAATACTTGAAATTAAACATCAAACCAAGTCGGGCCCATCTGCAAATAGAGCTTGGTCTCCCTAATTGTGGACCTTTGGGACCCGTCGAAAGATTTCACATTCATAGTTCCTACTCATATCTCATGCAAACCTACACCCAACCTCTTCAAAGTGGTCTGCAGACACATGTTAAAACTCGAACCCCCATCTATCAGGACCTTGACAATGAATTTGTCCTCAAATTGCACTGTGATATGTAGTGCCCTGTTGTGACTCAGTCCTTCCGGTGGTAGCTCGTCTTCGTTAAAAGTGATCTTGTGGCTTTCCAATACTTGTCCTACCATGTTGGCCATTTCACTACTGTTAATGTTGTTGGGTATATAAGCTTCATTCAACACTTTCATCAATGCATTCCTACGTGCCTCAGAATTCTGTAATAGCAATAGAATGGATATCTGAGCAGGGGTTTTGTTCAGATGATCAACCACAGAATATTCTCTTGCTTTCACTTTTCTCCAAAGATCATCCGGGCTAGTTTCAATGATAGGCGGCTTAGAAGCGACTTCTTTACTTGTTCTTCCCAAATTCTCAAGCGTGTAAACCCTACTAGTTCTGGTCATGCCTTCAGCTGCACCTGTTTCCTCCATTTTCCCTGGTCCTTTCCTTCTCGCCTCTGCAGCATAGTCCCATGTTATAACATTAGACTTAAAGGACGATGTAGGTGCTACCTCCACGGTGAAGGGTATGCTCACTTCCACCTCAAACGGGGTTGGCGTGGCTGTGGGCGTTGTTACTTAAACCTCAAATGGAGTCAATGTGGTTACTTTAACCTCAATCAGTGATTGAATTTGCACCACAATAGGTGTGAGAGTGACTGGAGGTATTTTAGGTTCATCCACTTCACGAATGAGTCCTATTTATTCTTCCGGATCCCATTCTTCATCGGTTTCTATCACATTTACCCCTTCACCCCTACGATTCGGGAGAGGATTATTGCGAACATTAGGTGCAGCCTCTTTTGCTTATACAACCTTGGTGTCAGTCAACATATGGATCTTATCCTTCAAAGTGCGACATTCATTAATAGTATGATCCTTCATGACCGAGCGGTAGGCACATGTCTTGTTTGGATTGACCCACTGAGAGGAGTATTCCATGGCAACGGCGGGAATGGGAGTGACATAACCGGTAGCCTTCAGTCTTTCATACAATTGGTCGATGGATTCAGCAATCGGGGTGTATTATCTGGGTGGCCTGGGTGTTATAAGTGTGGTAATTAGTAGTAGGTTGTTGGTATCTTGGAGGTGAAGGCTGATATATGGATGGGGGTGTTTGGTACGTAAGAGGAGACTTTGGACCTTGGGCCACCATCACTGCCCCTACTTCTTTCTTTTTAGAAATACCGGCCGACTGCAAGGCTTTGTTTGTAGCCTGGAGTGCCTCAAAATTTGTCACCATTTCGCTCTTAATCCCCTCTTCTATTCTTTCTCCTAACTTGATGACGTCAGAAAATTTATGGTTCTCAATAACCATCAGTCTCTCATAATACCGCAGATCTTGAGTTCGGACAAAGAACATATTCATCTGTTCTTCTTCCAGTGATGGCCTTACTTTTGTAGCTTCAGACCTCTACCGAGTAGCATACTTGTGGAAAGTTTCTGTTGGCTTTTTCTTAAGATTTTGAATGTAGAAGATGTCTGGAGCATTTTGTGTATTGAACTTGAACCGATCCATAAAATCATACCCCGTGCTTACCCAGTTAACCCATTTCTTCGGCTTTTGACTGATGTACCAGGACAGGGCGTCTCCAGTGAGGCTCCTATTGAACAACTTCGTGCGGATTCTTTCATCTTTACCAACCCCTACGAGCTTGTTACAATATGTCCTCGAATGTACCTTCGGATCATTAGTCCCGTCAAACATCTCAAACATAGGAAGTTTGTAGCCCTCTGGTAATTCTACATCTGGCTGAATACACAAATCCTCATAATTCAGACCCTCAATGCCTTGCCACCTTCGAAGCTTCGAACTCTGCCGAACTCTGCCGGTAAGCTTCTTGAGTTCTTCCGCCATGTTCTTGATGAGCAGGTCCTTCTCGGCGGATTCAGGTATGTATAAGGTTTGTTGTGGAGTGTGGGGTATGGTTTCCACGTATGTGAGGTTGCTTTGATGGACTCTAGGAATTTAGCCGTATTGGTGGTCATTGGTTGAGTTTTGGGATCAAGGGTTGGTTGTGGTGCGTGTTCAGGAGTGTGGTAAGTGGTGTTTCGTGGGTACTGGTTTGGATGGTGATGATGTTGTGGAGGGGTCGGTACTAGCGAAGGATTAGGATTTTGAGGAGCTGTGGCATACTGATGAGGTGCAGGAGGATTTTGCTAGTTTTGTGTGTTTTGGGGAGGCGCTGGGTTTTGGGCATTTTGTTGGTTGACGTCGGGGACGTTCAAGGTAAGGGAAAGGTTTGCCAAGTTCCGGACCTACTCAAGATCCCCTTGTAGCTCCAGTATTTTATGTTCCAACCGTAAAACCAAATCGTCCTGTGCCGGAGTACTCCGACCATCTGAAGTTTCAACATTCTCTGCATAAGTAGCGTTGTCTTTCCTAATACCTCTCATATTGTCCATTTTTTCTTTTCCCTTGCTTTTAGGATCATTTGGAGGAGGAGGAAGTGGAGGACCTCTAGATTTGGTATGATATGCTGATGATGCCAGTATGCACAAACCAACCTTAGGGGATGGGAATAAAAAAAGGAAAAGAAAAAACAAAAGGTAAACAAGTCATTAAGGGGTATTAAAAGGATGTTTGCGGTATTTTAACACGTATTGCGGAATTATAAATTCGTGTCCTAATTTTGGGGACCTCATTGTGCCCGAGGTAGGCCTAAGCGAAATATAAATTTGGAGAAAATTGATGCCAATAGTTGCCTCACTTTATTAATATGATAAATGGATCAAGTCCCTACTAAAACGATAATAATTATAAAATTTCACTAATGGCATTTGCCTTATTACAACCAAAGTCTATAACGAGTCTAGAAAGCAAGTAAAACATCATTCCTAATCTATTTAGTCCCAGAGGGACCTTCTCCATGCTTGGCCTTCTTTGCTCCATCGATTAGATTCCCCAGGTCGCGCATGTCCAATACCAGATACGCCCTTGCAAGATGCCCTCGTTCGTTGCTCTCTACATTATGACAGTCCGAGATCCTTTTCCTCATTTTCCCTCAAGCTCTATCAACCTTTGCTCCAAATAATCCAACCTTTCTGCTGACTTAGTAGCGATTCCCCTCCACTCGTAGATTGCTTCTGTGTCAACATTGTATTGTTCCAAATGCATGGCTTCAGACTCAAAAACCCTTTTGCGCAACCTCCTGTATTTGACTGGTGCCTCAACAGCGTCATCTACGACCCTATTCCTCAAATTAACCTCTAGCTTGACATCTCCCTCTATGTCATCTACTGACCATGATAGGTAGAAGTACACATGGCCGATATGATACCGATGTGGCTCGATGGTATCTTTCTCCACAACGATCTTTTGATGCCACATATGCTGTGCCTCGAACTTTAATTGAATGGCGTTCCCCTGGAAGTCTCCTTTGTGCTGAACCATTTTGGAAACTCGTGGTATAACCTATTTTCTCCCATCTTGCCCCATAACCCTGATAGGAGCACAAGGATAGATCCCCCTCAATCAGATTAGCACTAGATGAGAAGTATCTCTTGATCTGATAATGAATTCACTGCCAGGGAACCAATCGAACATCCAATGTACCTTGTCATCAGTCAAATTGCTAATGAAATGTACCCAGCTCACAGTCTTTCCCGGTTGTGCAAACCTGTCTAGGATAAAAGTCATTCTCTTCGGATGGTGATAGGCTATGTGGTCATTCCATGGTCGTCACGGAAGTTCTTGACGATATTTTCCTCTCCGAAGGTGTTCTAACAACCATACTTGCAGCAACAGATTGCAACCCTCAAAATGTCTATATCCCTTTTTGCAATGGTCTAAGGCTCGGTACATCTCAGCTAAAATCATAGGGACAATAGTATAAGTTTGCCCTTCAATCCCCTCCATTACGGTCTTAATGACCATAGCTAGACGAGTGTGGATCCTCTCCCTGTATTGGAAATACTAGCATCCCTACAAAACAGACAATGAATACAAAAACTCAGTGGTGATTCCAACCCAAAGAAGTGATGACAAATTCATCATGATATGCCCAAACGCTCATAAAGGAAATCGAATGGTATGTAAGATTTCCTCAAAGAGACTAGCTTATCAATTTTCCTGAAACCCATCATTTTCAAGAAACCTCGTGAAGTGCGGTTTTCTGGTACCAACAAACCAGGGCTATCCATGGGAGCCCAGCGAAGCCTCCTATTTCTTCTAAAAGGAGAGTCATTTCTATCTCGCCAAAACGGAAGACGGCTCTCTTCTCATCCCAAAACACGGTGGCGGCCTCAATTAATGCATTGTTTGGCTGAATGTCTAACAAGGAGGGTAAATTTCCAATGACTCTTTTCACATGATTTTTGTCACTTGGTGAGAGATGTTTCCACCAATCTAGCAGCAAAGTTGGGATATTTTGAACCATGTCGAACTTGGGGATGCCGTGCCTCAATTATGCAAAACAAATAAAGTTAGCCCTTTCCTCCTCCGGATTTGGCTAGTTACACGTTAATGATCAACATATTGGCATGTTTTCTCCAAATAATGCACAGATCGTGATTGTGTCCATTGGGATTATTGAAATCCAGGTGGACTTTGGACAAGGCATGCCTTAGCGAGTTATTACGCGGACATCGTTCTAACCCATACTAGGTTTGGACATGATGCATGCACAGTTAATGTTAGAGTGGGGGTTTCTAGAAGATTCTAGACCGGTACCCTCAAGCGGATAACTAGAGAGGGAAAGGCATTGAACCGTCGACTGCACCGCCGATCGACTAGTTTTATGCAAATAAGCCTTTCCAAATTTAAAGGGGGGTTTAGGAAGAGCGCGGACACTCGTCAAGCGCCGCTATGGTATTAATTACGTACGAGTGGAATATGATGTGGAGCATGCTTTATGCAAAGATAAAAAACACGTTGTAAACTATTTTGCACGATGAAAATAGTAAATACAGTATTAAATGAAACGTAAAGACATAAAAAGAAAGTAAAACAAGGAAGAAGTTAGTGCAATGTGGAAATAGTAATAAAGTAAACGAGGGAGTGACGGTGGGGAGAGACATGATGTAGCAATTCTTAAAAAAATGTCTTGGAGCAAGCAACATGACTAGAAATAAAGGAAAACGCATGTTAAAACCAAATTGAGCAAAGATTTGCATATTAATGCGAATTCAAATGAAGGGAAAATGCGGAAAAGGGTGTACATGCAACAATAAAAGGGAAACGGGAGCGGGATATTCATGAAACAAAAATAATAATAAAAGACACGTTTATCAGAGAAGACTAATTCATATAGACCAAGTTCGCTTATGGTAAGAGCCTAAAAATATCCCTAGCAGAGTCGCTATGTTGTCGCGCCACTTTTTCTTGTGAAATCGGGTTTGAACATGTGACAACTCTTTTAAGGAGGTGTCAAAAGAGAGAGTTGCCACCTAACATTTTTTAAGGTGCGTTTTGACACCTATTTGCAAATAACTGTGGTTTAACTAGTCTACATCACCAAAGATCGGGTAAGGGATCAAATTACCTCGAAGAGTAGGTGTTAGGCACTCTTCGAGGTCCGCAGTTGTGGGTCCCAGCCAAACTCAAAATACATGAATTAGTCAGATAAACAAAATACAAAGATAAACAAGAAGTTTGGGTAGTTTTATTATCAAAGATTTAGAATAAATACAAACAGTTGATTTTAAGACAAGATGGGGGTCCTAAGATTTTTAGCCTAAAGGATCACCCTGTGCAACATAAATAACACTTCGTAACTCCCTCGAGATGGGGTGTTACTCGTATTATTCAGCGGGCACACACTATCATCTCCAGCTACCCGATTACTATCTTTAAGTTTGTTACTTAGAGCACACTAGCTGATTCTAAATCGTGCCTTACGCGTGCACTACCCGAACCCAACCTATGGCCCAGGAGGCATTTGGACCTCTATTTTTGGTGTTTCTAGACTTAACTTAGGCTGCTTAAAATGATAAATCTAAGCGACAGTCAATAACATGTAGCACAACACATAAGGACAGTAAATGGCTCAAGTCGGCCTCCACATATAAGCGCCAAATGCACACAATCAGGTTTTACATATTAAGCAGGTGACAAGTTCTAGAATTAATACGAAATGGGGTCCTTAAATCCTATAGGCATGACTTCTATGTGATTCTGAATTTTAAAAATACAGGCAGTGCTGCTTTTAGGAACAACGAATTTGGCAGATTGCGAGTACTACAAACCCTATAGGCATGCTTTCTAATTTGTTTGCGAAATAAGGAAGTAGAATAGTTGGTAGTTCAAAATTACTAGCATTTAATCAGCATACTTCCGGGCTAGCAATAGAGTTCAATAGGCAAGATTTCTAAGAATTAGCGCTTGAACTGGTTCTTTATCTTTTCATTCCTATGGGCATGCTTTCTATGTGGGCAGTATGATGGGAATAACAGAAATACCAGCTAATTTGATTATGTCCTATAGGAATGATATCTACGTGAATATTGTGAAGAGCGGGCCCTATTGGCATGATATCTAACATGGAAAAATTTGAACAAATAATTGTTGTATTACAGTCTAGTAGGCAGTGAACAATGTGTGAAAATGAACATGTGCGCATGTGAGATTATTTGTGTCCTATAAACATGTCATCTAACCAAACTCATAGAAGCAAAGCATGTGGAACAATTAAACATTCAGATCTTATAGGTAGGATTTCTACCCTTTTTAGGCAAATATTAGAATAGACCCATTTTTCCAATTTTACTAATACCCCAATTGTTATTACGGAATTATTACAGGCGTAGTAATAAAATAAATTAAAAAGTCATAGAAATAACTATAGTAGGGCTAAGACAGGCCCAAAATATACCCAGCCCAGCCAGGCCTTCAATTTCATATCCATACAGGTTTCACCACAGCCCAGAAACCTCAAGAGCACTCAAACCAAACCCAGTAGCCATAGTTGATCAAAGGATCTAGAAAACAACCATTTACACAGGCCAATTTGCTTATTCAGTAGGCATAGAGAGGCAGAATTGAGTAATTAGGACATAGAGGCCAAAGAACCTTAGGCCCTAGTGTATTAGAGTTCACAAGGGTCTCAAAATGGACCCCGAGCAGTGCTCACACGAGGGAGTTTAATAGAGAAGTATTAGGGGACCTTGGCTTTCAACCGGTCAAGAATTAGAGACTCAGAATAGGAAACAACCAATGAAAATAGTAGTAAAGTAATAAGGTTTGGAAAAGGATTTGTAAACACTACAAAATGATCACATAATGAACATATCAACACAGAGGGTGCGTGAAATGAAAACAAATTGATGCTGCAAATTCTCACTTAACACGATGGGGCAGGGTGACATATTGATAAGAAACATGGAGCTTGAAGCTTATGGGATTACCAAGTTCATAGGCAAGGAGAATTAGGCTAGTAAGATAAATAGTTATCACTAATGCAACAAATTTAAAAGCTAAAGGATCAAATTATGCGAAACACGGGGGTTAAACAGTGTGACTTATACTTGATGAAGCAAACAGAATCAGCTGCCACAGAGGGCATCAGTCAAGAAAGACCAGTTGTTAGAGGTACGAATTTGGATAGGGCAAGAACACAATAAGTGACAAACATATTCATAGGAACAAATTATAATTAGAGTGAAACTTTAAATAGATTATAGCATACTAATACCATAAAATCACTATAGAAATTCAGAATCAGGCAGGAAGCATGGATTAGGCCATATAACCCATGCAAATACTCAAATTATGAATAACATTAGGCTAAACATGCTCCGAATTGTCCTGCCTAAGTAAGATACAGAATGCATTATTTAGGGCTAATAGTTTTATAGGCAGAATCACACATGAAGATAGTCAAGGAACTATATCAAGTCAGGCAATTTCAGAAATCATAGATACGCTAATTCAAAAATAATGGAACAAACATTGCGAAGGCTGAGAAACTAACCAGCTATTGCTCAATAAATAACAAAAGAACAACAATCGGGACCCAGAATCTCAGATGCGTCAAGTTCCCAAGGGTTTCAAGAACCCAGGGCAGTGCTCACACCCAAGAAAAGGTCAAAAAGTAGAAAATCCGGTGGCCTTGGCTTTCAACCGGCCAAGAACCAAATTGAACAAAATAACAAGTGAACACAGAGTAAAAGCCCTAATATTTTTAGTGAAAATTAGCGATTGAAGTCTTGTCTAAAAGGGAATAGGGAAGGGGTTTATATAATAATAAAAATCAAACAGTAACAGAGTGATTTAAGAAATAAATAAGGAAAATGAATATACACATAGGTCTGAAAAATCAATTAAGGAGACTGTAAACCCTAGTTTTTATAGAAAGTCAATATCAACAGAATATACAGAAAACAGTCGCATAGGACGTATATAGACAAAAATAATACCCAAAGTTAAAGAGTTGAACCAATTTTGGTTTGATTTTGAAGAGATCTATAAACCCCAGTTTTAGGGAAAGTAAATATCAAGAGAATATAAACAAAAATCGGACTCACATTAGCATAGGATGAATACAGATAGAATAACACTAAAAAATTAGGGATTTGAACCATTTTTGGTTCGATTTCGGTGAGATCTGCTTGCCATGTTTAGGCAAGCACAATAGGAGAATGGCCAGCACCGGAAAGGGGGTCGTATATGGCAAGAAACAGCCATTGAATCCTATATTTGGTGGGACTAGGAGAAGATTTAGGGGGCAGAGTTTTTAGGGTTCTTCAGAGAGTTGGAGACACAAGAGGGTAATGAGGCGGCGGGGAAAAGAAGAAATTGGTTAGGGTTTGGGTAGGTGATGGGAATTTTAAAAGGGAAGGGTGAATAAGGGTCATTGACCTTGAGAGATCAACAACCAAGATTAATAAATTAGAACGAGCGCGTCATGGAGATGGAGCACTGACCGGGTTTTGGGTCAGGGGTTGTTTTGTTTGGGATAGGGTTATTGGCCTAGAGTAATTAAGGAAAATTATGATTTCAAAATACTAAAATGAGTAATTATGCTGATCATTCACAGTTGGCTTGTCTGACGGTGGTGTTAGGTGCGATCATACCATTTATTTGATTTTGGGTTGTGACAACAACATCATCTGTACGATAGATAAGTACAGATGTCTCCGCACCAATCCGGAAGACTCTATCAGGCATGATCTTGACTTGTGAGACCTACATGAACCTAGAGCTTTGATATCGAGTCATCACGATCCAATTTCCACTATAGGCTGTGAGGTCGCCCAACATCCCTGCTAGCCAAACCAACGTTGAACTAGGCTTGATATTTGTTTCTTGTAAAATTTTTAAAGTAGTTGATTTTATTTGTTAAAAGGATGATAAATAGAGAATTATAGTAAAGTAAAGCATAAAATAATGGAAGAGTGATGTAGTGAATTTAATACTCAAAATCATGAAATGTCTACTAGAATATTCCCAAGACCGGTGTCACAAGTGCAAGAGAAACTAAAAGAATATGTAAAACCTCCTATATTATTGTCTGGAATAAGATAGATAGGAAATAAATACAAAAGAGAGACTGCGGGCGTTGTCGGACAGGCATAGAGGGCAGCTCACCACTAAGCCTCGGGGTAACAGGGGTTCGCACCCGGATGACCGCCAGATGCACCTGCCTCAGATCCTGCACGATTAGTGAAGAAGTGTAGCATGAGTACATAAAAAACCTTGACCAGTAAGTATCTAGTCTAACCTCGAAGAAGTAGTGACAAGGGTCGACACGACACTTGCTACATGCCAATAAATAAAGTACAAAAATTTTAAGTAGGCATGGAATACATCAATAATGATAACACAATAAAGGATAGTAAAATAAGTGATTCTTTACTAGATGTCAATGAAGATCTCCAACTAACACATACTAACTTCAACAAATCCAAGCATCAAGTAAATTGTAATTTCTCAAGTCACGAAAGTAATATCAAGTGTAATCGGTCTCCGAGCGTTATCACGCATGATTTACGCGGAGGTCGTACAACCCGATCCAAAATAATGTATGCACTGACGAGGGTCGACCGGCACGAACCGTAGATGCATCTGTGTAAGGCCCCGTGAAAACTTGTACTCAAAACCTAAATGCTCGTAGTGCCAAATTATGAATATGTGTTAGGAATGTGTGCGGTTCGGACCCTTTTGTACTGATCTATACATTTAAAAATCAAGAATCAAAGTTTTCCAGAAAAGTGCAGTTATGCGGTCTAGAATGCGGTCGCAAATCAGGTATGCGGACCGTATTTCTGCCGCAGAGTGAGTCAGTGTGTTTGCCAAAATTGAAGTCAACTATGCGGTCACTTATGCGATCGCATAATCAAAATGCGGACCGCAAGGTCGTTGCATAATTTTCTTGGGATTTTGTGAGGTCAGTTCTGCGGTGCACTTTGCGACCGCCGAACGTGAATGCGGACCGCATTTCTGCCGCAAACTCAGTTAGTATGTCCAGTTTTTGGGAAGCATTTTGCGGTCCATTTTGCGGACTGCATGTCAACTTTGCGATCGCGAATGCGATCACAGATCTGACTCGGGGCTCCAATTTTCTATGTTTTAAACCCGACCCCCTATCGTTATATCCGGTGTAATAGCTCACAGTGAGCATATTTCTCAACATTTCTAGAGTGAGAGAGAGGGGTCTAAGAGAGGGAAAGTACTTCCCATCAAAATTACTCCATGAAACCTTGTTAAATCATTGAAGATAATCAAGTGGAGGACCTAAAATTTCATCCCAAGAGGTAAGACTTCATCATCCTAGCTCTTATTTTTACACATAGCTATAAGAGATCATTAGCGAGATAATTCATGGGGATAATAGGGATTACATCGCATGCATTTGTTCTTGAAGAATTTGGGTAATTATAAATGAAGAGGCATGAAGGATGGGCTAGTGTAATCTTGCATAAAAGAACCATAAAGCCTTAATGAACACTAGACGCTCGATGAAATGCTTAAGAGAGCTTAGATTATGATCTTTTCTTGATTATGAGTTAAATCGTGCTACATTGTTAAATAGATTGAAGTGCGAACACTCCGGAACATTAAAGGATTAAGGAAAGCTCGTTTGAGGTATGTATGGCTAAAAACCCCTTTTTAATAGAAATTGAGCTCCGTTGGCATTTACGCAAGTATGGTAAGGCTAGAATTGGTTGATGTATTGATTGTATTTCACATTAATTGATTCGCAAATATATATGTATGTACATGAATGATGTGCCTCAATGTGAATAATATTCCATTCTTGATATTTAGAGAAGTGTGAAGAATACGAATCATGTGTTGAAATGCCTAGGCTATAAGCCGAGATTAAAACTGGAATTATCAAGCTAATAATGTGAAAACTTACCTATGCTTGTGACTTGAATTGCTTGTGTGTGCCTATGGCTATAAAATTGCAAGATGGACATTGAAAGTGGAATAATGTGATAGTTGTGGCCCTAAGTGCCAATAAATTGATGTGATATATGTGAAATAAAGATTCAAATGAGTTGATTAATGAGAAAGGAACAACGCCTAGGTATGGCGGCCTAGCCGATCGGGCCGTGATCGGATACCATGCCGCACACATGGTGATGTGCAAATATTGAATTCCGGAAAAGGGAAATGAAATGGTGATTGAGGTACATGTCTCAAATGAGGCGACCTAGCCGATCGGGTCGTGATCGGACTCCGATCAAGATAGCGGTGGTGTTGAGAACAGTGATGAGTATATGAAAGACATGCCCAAACTAAGTTATGGAAATTATGTGGAAGATTATATGGTTCATTACGTGATGATGTGGTGTCCGGTTAATACCTTTGATTTACTCTTGTGATTTCTTTTCTTGCTTGATAGTTCGTTCTAGTAAAATGGTGTTTAGTTATACATACTAGTACTATTCCATGGTACTAACGTCCCTTTTACCGGGGGCACTACATTTTTAAATGAATGTAGGTGGCTCCATTGCGGAGAGTGCCGATCGCCCGTAGCGGATTACCTTCTTCTCAAAGTCTTGGTGAGCCCCTTCCTCCTTCAAGGGGTTTTATGGTATATCTTTTGTTGTTGTGGTCTTCCATTTTGAGGTATAGCCGGGGCCTTGTTTCCGGCATTGACATACTTATCTTTTGTATCCTTAGAGGCTCCGTAGACACATGTGTGGGTTATGTTTTCGGGTATTGAGGGGTTCATGATCTATGTTGTAATTATAAACCTACGATATCTATATACTGTAATTTATGGGAATTTCGGAAACTATCTTTAACTACGGTTTATGCCTATAATATAAAATGAATTAGCATGGTTGAATGTATCACCTTTTTCTTGCTTAAATAAAAAGGAAGCATGGCTATCTTATTCATGAAGTGTGGGGTAGGAAGTGTGTGTTAAGGCTTGCACGGTTGGGTTCACTCAATCGAGCGTCGGTCGCGCCTCCCGAGGTTGGGGCGTGACAAACTTGGTATCAGAGCCTAAGGTTTTAAAGTGTCCTAGGATGTCTCGGAGCCGTGTCTAGTAGAGTCCTTCTTATCAGTGTGTAGTCGACCACATTGATAAGCTGGAGGCTACTTGGGCATTTAGGAATAACACCCTTCTTTGCTATTCTAGATCGTGCGGTGAAATTGTTCCCTCCCTAATCAGTGCGTTGTTCTATCTTTCAGTAAATGGCACCTAAGAAGAAAGCAAGAATTAGCCAAGCAGCCAATGCAACCTCAGGAGTGGCTGATGATTCACTGCTTGATGTTGTGGGTGAGGGTAGTCGCCCTACTATTACTCTGCCTGATTCCTCCATTCCAGAGCAGAGTACCCCAGTTCCTACACCTGTAGAGGGCGCCACTATCCCTCCCGTTGATACTCATGTCCCGCCTCCAGCCCCAGCTTCCGGTTCTGGTATCTCTAATGGGGATCTTAGGGGAGCTATTCAGATGTTGACCCAGCTAGTGGCCTCTCAGGCCCAGAGGTCGGGTGTTGCACCCAGTTCATCTAGCCAGCAAAGGGACTCCACCAGTTCTAGGGTGAACAGATTTCTTCAGTTAGACCCTCCAATATTTTCGGGTGCCAATCCGGAAGAGGACCCTCAAGATTTTATTGATGAGATGCACAAGACTCTCAGGGTCATGCGTGCGACTAAGACATAAGGAGTAGAGTTGGCTGCCTACCGCCTGAAAGGGGTGGCCTATGCGTGGTTTGAGTTATGGGAGGATTCCCGCGAGGAGGGGAGCCCTCTGGCGGGGTAGAGTGAGTTCGGTGATGCCTTCATAGATCACTTTCTTCCTGCTGAGACAAGGGCAACCCGTGCAGTAGAGTTTGAAAATTTTTGAAGCAAGGTAACAAGAGTGTGTGGGAGTACCACATGGAGTTTGCTCGCTTGTCCAAGTATGCCATTCATATGTTGCCCACAATGGAGGCCAGAGTGCGCCGGTTTGTTCAGGGCCTTAATTCTTTGACCATTAATGAGGCTTCTACGGCTGCGTTGAATTCTGATATGAATTATGGGAAGATGGTCACATTTGCTCAGGCCATAGAGAGTCGTAAATTGAAGAACAGAATGGAAAGAGAGAGTAACAACAAGGCCCGGTCTACGGGCAACATGGGAGAGTCACTAGGTGGGGGAAGATCAGCTTTTAGGGGAGGATCATCAGGGCCTTCCCAGTCTATTGCCAAGTCTTCAGCCAGTGCACCGCCATCAGGGCCCAGCCAGCAGCAGTGGAGTCGTTTCAAGCCCGGTCAGGGCAACAGGGGATCGCATCAGCGGGGTCGGTCAGGAGAGAGGTTCCAGTAGCAGCAGAGGTCCCCGTGCCCCAGGTGCCGGAAGATGCACTCGGGCATTTGCTATATGGAGTTACCTATATACTATGGATGTGGGATGAGGGGTCATGTCCAGAGACATTGTCATGTATCCCGCTAGGGACCCGGCAAGGGCACAGCTCAGCCATCCAGTCCAGCAGCTGCTACATCCTCAGCCCCTTCTCCAGCTCGAGGTTCCCCAACACCCACAGGGCGTGATGCAGCTAGGGGTGGTGCGTAGAGTTCAGGAGGACCCAATCGATTCTATGCCATGAGTGGTCACTAGACTGTAGAGGCTTCTCCAGATATTGTTACAGGTATTCTGACTGTTCAATCTCATGATGCATATGCACTTATTAACCCCGGTTCCACCTTGTCCTATGTTACCCCTTTTATTGCCATGGAATTTAGGATAGAAGCGGATCAGCTTCATGAGCCATTTATGGTGTCTACTCTGCTTGGTGAGTCTGTCACAACTGCTTGAGTCTATAGGGGTTCTATTGTTACAGTTCGGGGCAGGGATACCACGGTCGATCTTATCGAGTTAGGAATGGTCGACTTTGATGTAATAATGGGAATGGATTGGCTTTATTCATGCTTTGCCAAACTTGATTGTCAGACTAAAACTATGAGGCTTGAATTTCCTTATGAGCCCGTCATAGAATGGGAAGGAGATAATGTAGTGCCTAGAGGTCGGTTTATTTCCTACCTTAAGGCTGCGAAGATGATCAAGAAGAGGTGTATCTACCATTTAGTTCGGGTTACAGACACCAATGCCGAGGCACCCAGCCTTGAGTCTGTACCCGTTGTGAATGAATTTCCGGATGTCTTTCCAGATGAGCTCTCTGGGATTCCTCCAGACAGGGAGATTGATTTTGGGGTTGATGTGATGCCAGACACGAAGCCTATATCAATTCCACCTTACAGAATGGCACCGGCAGAATTGAAAGATCTAAAGGAACAATTGAAGTATTTGCTAGAAAAGGGGTTCATCCGGCCGAGTGTGTCACCGTGGGGCACACCGGTATTGTTTGTAAGGAAGAAAGATGGGTCTTTGCGGATGTGTATTGACTACCGGCAACCTAACAAGGTCACAATCAAAAACAAATACCCTCTGCCAAGAATAGATGACTTGTTTGACCAATTGCAAGGTGCTACGTGTTTCTCAAATGTTGACTTGCGGTCCGGGTATCATCAATTGAAGATAAGGTAGCACGATATTCCAAAAACAGCCTTCAGGACTCGGTATGGGCACTTTGAATTTATGGTGATGTCTTTTGGGCTAACAAATGCCCCGGCAGCCTTCATGGATCTTATGAATCGAGTCTTTAAACCTTTTTTAGACTCCTTTGTAACAGTGTTCATTGACGATATTCTTGTCTATTCCCGAATTAGGGAGGACCATGCTGACCATCTCAGGGCAGTCTTCCAGACTCTTCAGGAACATCAATTGTATGCAAAATTTTCAAAATGTGAATTTTTGCTAGAATGTGTCGCGTTCTTGGGTCATGTCGTTTACAGGGAAGGAATTATGGTTGATCCTCAAAATATTGCAGCGGTGAAGAATGGGCCTAGACCTACCACTCCAACGGAGATTCGCAGTTTCTTGGGTTTGGCTGGGTACTACAGAAGATTTGTGGGGGGGTTTCCTACTCTTGCCTCTCCTTTGACTAAATTGACGTAGAAAGCGGTTAAATACCAATGGTCCGATGCTTGTGAAAAGAGTTTCCAAGAATTGAAATCAAGGTTGACAACAGCACCGGTATTAACCCTGCCAGAGGGTACAGAGGGGTTTGTGGTGTATTGCGATGATTCAAGGATCGGGCTTGGGTGTGTGTTAATGCAACATGGCAAGGTTATAGCTTAAGTTTCCAGGCAGCTCAAGAATCATGAAAAGAATTACCCAACACATGACATAGAATTGGCGTCAGTGGTATTTGCGCTAAACATTTTGCGGCATTATCTATACGGGGTCCATGTGGATGTATTCACGGACCACAAGAGCCTTCAATATATTTTCAAGCAGAAGGAGTTGAATCTGAGACAGAGGAGATGGTTAGAGCTACTCAAGGACTACGACATCGACATTCTCTATCACCCGGAAAAGGCTAATAATGTACTGGATGCTCTTAGTCGGAAGTCTATGGGGAGTTTAGCTCATATGGAGGCAAACCAGAGACCGTTGGCGAGGGAGGTTCATCAGCTGTCTAATATTGGAGTTCGCTTGGCAGGTTCTAGTGAAGGAGGGGTAATTGTGCAAAATAGAGCCGAATCGTCGCTCGTGGCGGAGGTGAAAGAAAAGCAATTCAGTGATCCATTGTTAGCGCAACTGAAAGAATGGATTCATAGACACAAGACCACAGCTTTTTCCTTAGGCATGAATGATGGTACCCTACGGTACCAAGACCGCCTATGTGTTCCTGATATTGACGGTCTTCGGGAAAGGATCATGGCAGAGGCTCACACTTCCAGATATCCCGTGCACCCAGGTTTTACGAAAATGTATCATGATCTCAAGGAGATTTATTAGTGGAACAACATGAAGAGGGATGTGGCGGACTTTGTGGCAAAATGTCCGAATTGTCAGCAAGTGAAGGTCGAACATTAAAGGCCCGGTGGATTGGATCATAGCATAGAAATTCTGATGTGGAAATGGGAAATGATTAACATGGATTTTGTTGTAGGGTTGCCGCGCACTCCATGCAAGTTCGACTCAATTTGGGTAATCGTGGATCGACTCATGAAATCAGCACACTTCTTGCCAGTTAAAGCTACCGACACAGTGGACCAGTATGCTCAGTTGTATATCAAGGAAATAGTCAGCTTACATGGAACACCAGTCTCAATCATCTCAGATCTAGGGGCTCAGTTCACAACCAACTTTTGGATGAAGTTTCAGCAAGGTTTGGGTACGCAGGTAAATCTTAGCACAACTTTACACCCTCAAACTGATGGGCAAGTTATGAATATGTGTTAGGATTCGGACCCTTTGTAATGATCTAAGCATTTAAAAATCAAGAATCAATGTTTTCCAAAAAAGTGCTATTATGCGGTCCAGAATGCGGTCACAAATTAAGTATGCGAACCGCATTTCTATCGCAAAGTGAGTCAGTGTGTTAGTCAAATTTGAGGTCAAAATGCGGTCCATTATGCGATCGCATAACTGATATGCAGACCGCATAGTCATCGCATAATCGTCTTGAGATTTTGTAAAGGGCAGTTATGCGGTGCATTATGCGACCGCAGAACTGATATGCGGACCGCATTTCTACCGCAAACCCAAACAGAACGTTCAGATTTTTGGAGCACTTTTGCGGTCCATTCTGCGGACCGCATTTCCTCTTTGCGATCGCAAATGCGATCGCATACCTAACTCGGGGCTCCTATTTTTCTAAATTTTAAACCCGACCCCTTCTTCAATAAAACACCCCAACCCTTCATTTTAACACATTTTCTTAACAAAAAATAGAGAGAGGGAAGAGAGGGTTCTTGAGAGAGAAAGTTTTATCTTCATCAAATTGATTTTCAAAGTCACCCAGCCCCGGAAATTTCAAGTAATTGTCTTCATCTCCGTTCTTGCAGGCAAAATACCCAGCCCTTTTTCATTGGTTTTCAGATTTAAACAAAAAGGGGATTCTCATGCATTGATTCTTGAAAATATAAGTCGAACCATACATGCATGTTCTTTAATATCCAAAATCTAGTAAGAGGAGTTGGGTAGCGGTAAAGATTTGCAAAAAGGAGCGGTTGATCACCTAAATAAGTTCGGGTAGTAATTGTGAACTTCCATTCTAAGATATATGTGTTAACTTGTGAACTAGATTGACGGCACTAGGCTATTTGGTGAATTGGAAGTAGAAGTTAAAGAGGAAATTCGACTCCAGGTATGTATGGCTAACTTTAACCTTTGTAAAGTCACCCTGTTTGGTGTACGAGTAATTGGTATGCGTTTCTTATGTGGACTATTTGTGAATTTCGTTTGCTTCACGGGTGTTAGGGCAAGATGACCTATTTCATGAATTCTTGTGACTTAAATTGTTATTGTTGCTGTGAAATAATATTCGGGATGGCCTGAAGCCATGTGATTGAACTGTGAACTATTGTTATTGTGTGAATGTGATTATGTGGTAAGGGCTGTGAAATAAATGATGAAAAGAAGTTGTTGTCACGCCCCAAAGCCGAGGGGCGCGACCGCCATTCGACCGGGTAGCCCCAGTCGAGCGGACCTGGGTGCCTTTCGTATCCCACGTGTTACCCCGTGTTTCCATTACTCATTAATCAAAGGAAATAGCCATTTATGATTTAAACACCTTTTTACGAAATAACCAAAACGTACATGGTTACTTAGCGTGGTTTACAAGTTACATCGCCCAACATACAAAGTACATATTTACACAAGTTCACAACCCACATTTCCTGTCTACGGAGCCTCTAAGGATGCAAAAGAGTGATACAATACTTGCCGATAACAAGGCTCCGGCTATACCTTACACAAATACTAAATAAAACTCCGGGAAGAAAAGCGGCATGAGCCACGCAGGGCCCCGAAAGGAAAGGGGCTCACCAATACAGCTGACGGGAAATGAAGGAGTGCTACTGTAGGTGGGCTGGACTACCTGCTATAGATCCACCTACAATCATAACACGAATGTAGCGCCCCCGGCAAAAGGAATGTCAATACATTTGAATTGTACTGGTATGTATGAACAAACTTTACCCCAAGTAAAATCAAACAATACACAAGTAACGAAAAGTAATAGAATCAACGATCAAATGCACATGAAAGAAACAACCAAAGCCAAACAAGTTTCACAATCTCTCCTTTTTCCCTTTGCAACATTATCACATCAATGATTTCACAACTTTGTCATATTTTCATTTCAATAGTGATGTTGATCACTTTTCCACCCTTATTACCTCGGCCACCCTTATCACCACAACCCACACCTTATTACTTCGTGTTGCGGCGCGCAACCCGATCCCACCGGACAATCACATTTCACACAACAACATTAGTTCACAGTTCAATCACATGGCTTCATGCCATCCAGAATATCATTTCACAACAACAATAACAATTTCACAATGAGTTTTCATCAACCTCAATACCATTTCCATCATATATAACAGCCCGTATACAATTTAAGTTATAGCGATAATTGCCCATGACAGTCACATATGATATTACCACAGTTGTTTCAATTTCATCAACTACGATTTCTTTCCATCACTTGTTACACGACTCTCACCACATAAACACATTCACACACACACACACTTGGCTTGTTGCCATTTACTCACACCATTATATTCGGAAACTTAACCGACAACATCCAAGGCCTATTAATCACAACAATTCACAAATAGTCCACATAAGTATCATATACCAATTACTCGTACACCAAACAAGGTGGCTTTACAAAGGTTAAAGTTAGTCATACATACCTGGAATCGAATTTCCCCTTTTTACTTCTACTTCGGCTCACCAATAGCCTATTTTAGACAATCTATTTCACAAGTTAACACATAAATCTTAGAATTGAAGTTCACAATTACTACTCGAACTCATTTAGGTTGCCAACCCCTCTTTTGTGAACCTTTACTTCTACCCAATTCCTCTTACTAGATTTTAGGTCTTAAAAGACATGCATGTGTATTTATACTTCCATTTTCAAGAATCAATGCCGGAGAATCCCCCTTATTGATTAAATTTAAAAACAAATGAAAAAGGGTTGGGGATTTTTACCCGCAAGAACGAAGATGAAGACAATTACTTGAAATTTCCCCAAGCCCGGGTGACTTTGAAGAATCAAATTGATGAAGGTGGGACTCTCTCTCTCAAGAACTTTCTCTTCCCTCTCTCTAGTTTGTTCAGAAAATAAGATAAAACGAGGGGTTGGGGTGTTTTATTGAAGAAGGGGTCGGGTTTAGAATTTAGAAAAATAGGAGCCCGAGTCAGGTTTGCGGTCACACTTTCCAATCGCAAAGTGGAAATGCGGTCCGCAGAATGGACCGCAAAAGTGCTCCAAAACTCTGAACATTCTGTTTGGGTTTGCGGCAGAAATGCGGTCCGCATACCCGTTATGCGGTCGCATAATGCACCGCATAACTGCCCTTTACAAAATCTCAAGACGATTATGTGACAACTATGCGGTCCGCATATCAGTTATGCGATCGCATAACGGACCGCATTTTGACTTCAAATTGACTAACACACTGACTCACTTTGCGGTAGAAATACGGTCCGCATGCTTGATTTGCGACCGCATTCTGGACCGCATAATAGCACTTTTCTGGAAAACTTTGATTCTTGATTTTTAAATGCTTAGAGCAGTACAAAGGGTCCGAATCCTAACACATATTCATAACATGGCACTACGAGTTCTAAGTTTTAAGCACAAGTTTTCATGGGGCCTTACAATTTTGATTGATGCAATTGAAACAACTGTGGTAACATCAAGTGTGGCTTGTCGTGGGCAATTATCTTGTGAATTAAATTATTATTGTTGCTGTGCAATGATATTCGGGATGACCTGAAGCCGTGTGATTGAACTGTGAACTATTGTTATTGTGTGAATATGATTATATGGTAAGGGCTGTGAACTAAATGATGAAAAGTAGTTGTGATTGATGCAATTGAAAGAACTGTGGTAATATCGTATGGGACTTGTCGTGGGCAATTATCATTGTTACTTAAATTGTGTGCGGGCTGTTGTATATGATGGAAATGGTATTGATGGTTATGAAAATTCTTTGTGATTTGTTGTGTTGTCGTGTGAAATGTGATTTGTTGTTGTTGTTGTGTGAAATGTGATTGTTCGGTGGGATCGGGTTGCGCGCCGCAACACGAAGTAATAAGGTGTGGGTTGTGGTGATAAGGGTGGCCGAGGTAATAAGGGTGGATAAGTGATCGAAATCATTATTGAAATGAAAATATGTGAAAGTTGTGGAATCGTTGATGTGATGACATAATGATGAAAAGGGGAAAAGGAGAGATTGTAAAACTTGTTTGGCTTTGGTTGTTTCTTTCATGTGCATTTGATTGTTGATTCTATTACTGTTTGTTACTTGTTTATTGTTTGATTTTACTTGGGGTAAAGTTTGTCCATACATACCAGTACAATTCAAATGTACTGACGTCCCTTTTGCCGGTGGTACTACATTCGTGTTATGATTGTAGGTGGTTCTATAGCAGGTACTCCAGTCCACCGACAGTAGCACTCCTCCATCTTTCCGTTAGCTATATGGGTGAGCCCCTTTCCTCTCAGAGCCCTGCGTGGCTCATGGCGCGTTTCTTCCCGGAGTCTTATTTTTGGTATTTGTGTAAGGTATAGCCGGAGCCTTGTTTCCGGCAAGTATTGTAAACCTCTTTTGTATCCTTAGAGGCTCCGTAGACAGGGAGTGTGGGTTATGTACTTATGTATCTTGTATTTTGGCAGCGTAACTTGTAAACCACGCTAAGTAACCATGCATATTATGTATATTTCGTAAAAAGGTGTTTAAATCATAAATGGCTATCTCCTTTGATTAATGAGTAATAAAAACACGGGGTAACACGTGGGATAGGAAAGGCACCCAGGTCCGCTTGACTGGGGCTACCCGGTTGAGCGTCAGTCATGTCCCTCGGTTTTGGGGTGTGACAATACTAGTACTATTCCATGGTACTAACGTCCCTTTTGTCGGGGCGCTACATTTTTAAATGAATGTAGGTGGCTCCATTGCGGAGAGTCTCGATCGCGCGTAGAGGATTACCTTCTTCTCAAAGTTTTGGTGAGCCCCTTCCTCCTTCAAGGGGTTGTATGGTATATCTTTTGTTGTTGTGGTCTTCCATTTTGAGGTATAGCCGGGTCCTTGTTGCCGGCATTGACATACTTATCTTTTGTATCCTTAGAGGCTCCGTAGACACATGTGTGGGTTATGTTTTCGGGTGTTGAGGGGTCCATGATCTATGTTGTAATTATGAACCCACGATATCTATATACTGTAATTTATGGGAATTTCGGAAACTATCTTTAACTACGGTTTAAGCCTGTAATATAAAATTAATTAACATGGTTGAATGTATCACCTTTTTCCTGCTTATATAAAAAGGAAGCATGGCTATCTTATTCATGAAGTGTGGGGTAGGAAGTGTTTGTTAAGGCTTGCTCAGTTGGGTTCACTCGATCGAACGCCGGTCGTGCCTCCCGAGGTTGGGGCGTGACAATCTGTTATACTTTCGAGGCATTTGGCCAGATCCATAAGAACAGAGAATACTCTACGAACTCCGATTAAATGGCTATTTGAAGAATAATTCACCAGGTGGCACAATTTCTAACAATGGTTAAGTAACCTACCAAAACTCAAAGTAATAACAGTTTGGTCTTTGTAAGTCCTTGTAAAGTATAAATATAATTTGGGTACTTAAGTTAACAAGTAGAATACAAATAATACAAGTATTGCATGGTAGAGTCCTAAACTATCCGGACATAAGCATGAATTTTTAGCAACGCACGGACTTTCGTCACTTCGTGCGTACATTGCACCCACAATTAGTATAAAATAGCATTTTTAACGCCTTTGGTGTAAATTCTCTCTTACAAGGTTAGGCAAGAGACTTACCTCGTTCCCAAGCTCACTTTTCAGTTAATAAATTCACACTAAAAGCCTCAAGTCGGTGCCGAACAATTCAAAACTAGTCAAATATTGTGTTGATTAATCAATATTTACTCAAAAGTTCATAATTTAGCTACTAGAGTAATTACCAAACCCAAATTAGAAGATTTCTAAAATTTGGCTCCGGGCCCACATGCCCGGATTCTGAAATTTTTTGAAGATAAATATTACCCATAGCCTCATGAACCAAATATATAATTTCTACTCAATTCCATAACATTTTTGTGGTTTTATCCCATTTTTTTAATTTTTACAATTTATATGTTAAAATCTACCCAAGTTCTGTGTAATATACAATTTATAGTTTTTAAAATTTATACTTACTTACTTTACAACGATAGGTGAAAAATCCCTCTCCAAGAGCTCCACAATCGACCTCCCAAAAGTGAAAATGAGAGAGAAAGAGCCCGAGTCATGATATAAATGCACCCTTCTGCCCCGAGCGGTTTTCGCTTCTACCGAACATTCGCTGCTTCTACGGCTCTGCATCTGTAGAAATTGCATCGCAAATGCGGTCCTCCACCTGGCCTCCTTCTGCTTCTACGATGCCTTCTTCCCATCTGCGGGCTCGCAGATGCGGTCAAACCCTGGAACCTGCATCCCTTCCCCCCTGCTCCAGGCCACTTCTGTTGAGCTTAACCGTTTCTACGGTCTCGCACCTGCGCTCCCGCGACCGCACCTGCAGACTCATCCATTTTTGCCAAAATTCGCACTTGCGGCTAGCCAGCCGCTTGTGCGGTGCCCTTACGGCCAATTCCTCGCAGGTGCGAAAGCACTAGATCCCAACTTCCTTCACCAATTCTCCTAAGTTCAAACATGTTCCCCACATCATCCGAATAGCACCCGAGACCCCCGGGGCCTCATCAAAACATACCAAAAACTTCTTAAACATAAAACTGACCTACTCTAACCCTCTGAACGCGTAAAACAACATTAAAACTAAGAATCACACCCCAAAACCAAATTGAATCAACTTATGAACTTCAAGTTTTTTCTAACCTACTGCGAACACATTGAACCATACTTAGACTATTCGAAATGACACCAAATTTTACGTGCAAGTCATAAATTAGCATACGGAACTATTCCCAGGCTCGAAATCCCAAACAGACCTCGATACCAAAGTCTACTCCAAACCAAATTTAAAGAACTACAAGACCTTCAATGTGCCAAGTTTCAACATTAAGCGTCGAAATGCTCTCGGGACATCCGAAACCCGATCCGAATATACGCCTTAGTTAAAATCATCATCCCATCTATTGGAACCGCCAAATTCCATTTCCAATGTCATTTACTAAAACATTGACTCAAGTCAACTTGGCCATCTTAGGCCACTATTAAGGAACCAAGTGTTCCGATTTCAACCCGAACCCTTCCAAACTCAAGTCAACAATCCTTGCAAGTTATAAAACAGTAATAGTACATTTGAGGAGTCTTAATTAATGGAATGGATACCTAAAAAGTAAAATGATAGGTCGGGTCGTTACATTGGTGGTGGTGTTGGTGCAACTGCATCATTTGAACCTTGATGAGACCTTTCAACAGGAACTTCCGTCCTTTCTTTAAACTCATTTTCGGCTACAAAAGCTTCAAACACGGCCTCATACCATCAATTGTAACATCAAGGAGGTATGATTGCAAATCACTGTCATTCTTAATGAAGGAAGGAGGAATCTTGTCCCTCTTCGGTACAGAGCTAAGCAAATATGTAATATTCAAATGCCTTGGGAAACATGTTAGTTTTCCATGTTTAATGATGACATCAACAAATTTGTCAAATGTACAGTTGCTAGGTCTACGGATAGGTACTGTAACTTTTGTATATAAATTCCTATTCCAACTAGTTGCCCCCTCAACCCATTCACCAGAATATAAACTGCATACTAATATATAATATCCCATCAGTTTATTGTGAACCAGTGGTCTATTGTACACTAGTGGTCGAGCACTGTGCAGAAAATTTTGCAGAAACCCAAATTAACAATGATGAAGAAGATGAGATTAAAAAAGTGACCAGATGAAGGAAGTACACAATATACCATATGGAATGAATTATCAATCCAATGTGCCACCAATTTCTTCTCCAAATTCAACAAATCCGAAAAACTCCCAATTTTTTGATTTCTTCAAAGTAAATTATAAATCGAAATAATGAAGTTTTGAGAGGATTGGGGAAGAAGGTAGATGAGCTCCTTTGTGTGTTGAATGCAAGAAAAACAAGCTGCAATAGAGGAATCGACCATGGAAAATGGGGAATGGGGCGGCATATAAGGTGGGAAGGGATGGGATTTTTTCAAAAAATCTTGTAATATTACAATTATATAGGTTAGGTCCAAAGTGTAATAATTGAAACTTTAGTGATAAAGACTGAAGTTCCCCCTTTATTTTATAATCTCACTTAACCATTAATTAAGCATGAAGGTCAATCCTACGATAACTAAAACCCGAAGGTCACATGGTCAATTCAAGTTTGGAAAGAGGTAACCTCGCCAACTACCCCTAATAAGCTGATATTAATATTTTTTTTTCTGTCGATGTATAAGAATTGTTACAATTAAATATCTTAAACAAAATGTTTTGGACTCTAATTTGATTGTCTTGGTTGTTAAATAGAGCACGATATATTACCCTAATTTAGAATATTAAAAATTGAGAAAATGATAAAATGTTGTGAAATACTTATAAATCTTATGATACACGGGTTGTGTTACATATAAATCTTTAGGAAATAAGATAATTCATCTCACAAGAGAAAAATGGCGAGCCAAAAGACTTTTTTCTTTGCAGATGTTTCATATGTAATTATCGCCTTCTATTTTCTTGTAAAAACTAGAAGGTTTTCTAAATGTACATTCATGTATATTTTTCAATAAAATAGTATTGCTAGTGATGATATTAATAAATCGTTGTTCTTTGTGTAGGGATGCTACTGAGTCAATAGACCACTTGTTCTTTGGATGTACTATATTTGGCATTGTCTGGACTAAGCTGATGATATGACAAGGTATACCAAGAAGACCACTACACTGGAAGGATGAATAACTATGGACGGATACACATGAATGAATAGTAGAACAGCTCCTGCGAAAATCTATAGAATGACATTCACTGCTTGCATATACCATTTGTGGCAAGAGAGCAACATGAGAATTTTTCAGGGAGAGTCGACCAGATGGAGTTCTTATTAGATTGATCATACAGGAAGTATGTAGAGGTACTTGGAGGCCTAAGCTAGCAAGAAAACTAGAGGAACTTAATTTCTATCCTTATACTAGTTTCTGGAAAGAATATGTAGATGAGTAGACAGAGGATGCTCGAGATTTTGGGTTGTCCAGTCTTGTTTTCAAAATTTTGGTCTTTCACATATCAGTTTATTGGTAAATAAATATACTTTAGTTACCAAAAAAATAAATCGTTCATAGAGAAAATGACGATTAGCTAAACGCACCGTATGATATTTGCAATATCGAAGAGTTCCTATAGGCTACAAGGTTTATGGGTGAGACTGGCTGAAAAGTCTCTTAGTTCTATATAGATCAAAATACCTCAACTAGCGGACAGGTTGCGCTAATCTCATGGGTCAAGTTACTTATCTAGAAATAAAAATAACTAATTGGATAAAAAAATTATCTATGTTAATTCTTCTTTTAAATATACATGAGGAGGGTGGAAATGAAGGAATTTGATATTTAAAGAAGAAAAATAATTTTGTGATATCTATTTTGGTATACACATTATTTGATGTGTTAAATACCGCGATATTCAAACAATACAATTATTTTTATTGTGATACACATTGACATAGAGACAATAGATTTTTTTTGGCCACGATCCAAAAATCGCCTAGTCGTGACAGCACCTAACCCGACCCGCTTGGTAAGCCAAATACAATCAGCACAACTCAAATCAAGTAATAAGAGACAATAGATGAAATAATTGAACTTTATAAACAAATCCCAAGGACTGGTCGTACAAATCATGAGCTTCTAAGACTTAGAATTTATAAAAGCTGGTACAAATAAATACATCATATGTTTGAAGTTTACATAAATTGATTTGAAAAATCTAAAGCTACAAAGGACAAGTGGCAGCTATAACCAGAACACAAGTACATCTTCAATGCGAGCTCCCGCCATACGTAGTGACTCCAACTCAATAATCTGAACGCAAGGTACAAAAGTGCGGTATGAGTAAAACCGACCCCATGTACCTAGTAAGTATATTGTCTAACCTCATTGAAGTAGTGACGATGCCTTTTAGTTAAAGATACTCACTGTTATAACATGTGCAATAGACTATCAATAGGAACAGTTCTAGAACATTACATATAAGTGTGCAAGAAAATAACTATTCTAGAACATAACAAGTAAGAGTACAAGCAAATAACTATGCAAGGCTGTAATTATTACTAGAAGAAATCATGGTAGTATATTCAATAGTGTAAGAAATGTACTCAAGATATCAAATGCGATGTCACGAATTTAGGTCAAATCAATTGGCACGACAACACCCTTCGTGCATTTATCTCTTCCTTACCAAGCATAGCTATAAAAGTACAACCAGGTGAAAGAAATACCAATAACTATAATGACCCGACCGGTCATTTTGAGAGTGGTAGACCCGTCCCCCAACTTACTGCCCATTTTGTGCTTTACAGTTGTAATATGACTTACCGGTTAGTCGGTTTGGGTCCGAAGAAATTTCGGAATGATTCGAGACATTTAGTTTCAGGGTTGGAAGCTTAAGTTGGAAAGATTAACCTGATGTTGACTTATGTATAAGCGACTGCGGAATGGAGTTTTGACAGTTTTGTTAGCTCTCTTGAGTGATTTCGGACTTAAGAACGTGTCCAGATTGTGATTTGGAGGTCTGTAGTTGAATAAGGCTTGAAATGGTGAAAGTGGAATTTTTAGAAAGTTTGACCGTGAGTGGACTTTTTGATATCGGGGTCGGATTGGTATTTTGGAAGTTGGAGTAGGTCCGTGGTGTCATTTGTGACTCGTGTGCAAACTTTAAGGTCAATCGGACATGATTTGATAGGTTTCGGCGTTGTTTGTGGAAGATGGATTTTCTTAGTTTCAATAGGCTTGAATTGGGGTACGATTCATGTTTTTGATGTTGTTCGAGGTGATTTGAAGGCTCTACTATATTTTTATTGTGTTTTAGGACTTTTGGTATGCTTGGTTGACGTCCCGGGGGCCTCAGGGTGATTCCGGATGGTTAACGGATCAAAAGTTGAAGTTGAGTGATTGCTGAAGTTGGAACTCTGCTGGTGTAACTGCACATGCGGAGCTTTAATCGCAGGTGCGAGCTCGCAGGTGCGAAAGAGTTGCGCATATATGAGGTTTGGAGGGATGTGAGCAGGAGGTCGTAGGTGCGAAGGATTTTCCGCCCCTGCGTGGCCGCAGATGCGGTGAAGAGAGCGCAGAAGCGAAATTGAGGCTAGGAGTTGGGTCCGCAGAAGCGTCGTTGAGGCTCACAAAAGCGGGTCTGCATGAGCGGATGGTTGGGCCGTAGGTGCGGAGGAAAACCTAGTAGCGGGCGTTGAGTCGTTGCGAAAACGCAGAAGCGGCTAAGTTGGTCACAGAAGCCAGACTGCTGGGCAGACTATTTAGAACGAGGGTTTTGAGATTTTCACTATTTTTAACATTTTAAGCTCGGGTTTTGGTGATTCTTGAAATGATTTTCGAGGGGATTCTTGAGGTAAGTCCGTTGTGCTCATTTTTATTCAATAATCTTTTTTCCCCATGGATTTTCCCCACCTAGATTGTGAGGTTTTGAGTTGATATTTGGGGGTCTGAGACTAGGGATTTGGAGAGTTTGATTTGGGGATTTGAGTGGCGATTTAGTGTCATATTTTGATAAATATGGTTTAGTTGGACTCGAGGTTAAATGAGCTTTAGGGTTTTGTGACTTCTATCAGATTTCGAGACGTGGGCTCTAGGGCCAGTTTTGGGCCGAATTTTGACTTTTGATTTATAACTTCGTATTTTCTTGTGGAATTTATTCCTTTAGCCTGTGTAGATTGTATTGTATTGTTTGTGTCTAGATTAGGGACATTTGGAGGCTGATTTGCGAGGCAAAGGAGTATTGGAGTAGAGATTTGCTTGGATTGAGGTAAGTAACATTTCTAAACTTGTCTTCGAGGGTTCAAAACCCCGAATTATGTGTTATATGATTGGTGTTGAGGTGACGCTCACGCTAAGTGACAGGCGTGTGGGCGTACATCGTGAGATATCTGTGGATTTATCTTGTTGATATTTGTGTTTTCATCATGTGATAATGTAATTGAGCTGTCAATTATGCTAGAGACCATGTTTAGGCTATATGCTGGAACTATTGGGACACATACTGGTCGTTTCTTGCTATTGACTTATTGATGTCATTGAAATTTCATACTCAATCATATTCATTCATTACATATCATATCTCAGTCTCTATTGATATTTATTGATACATCATACCATCATTTTCGGGCTAGTTTCATGACATAGTGAGCCCGTGAGAGAGAGATTGGAGAGATTGATGACTGATTGAGGTCGTGGACCTGATTATGAGTGACATTTATAGAATTGGGTTGCATGCCACAGTGAGTTTTACTAATTTATGATAGCTCTTGGGATAAAGGAGCCCCTCCGGAGTCTGCACATACCCCTAGTGAGCGCGGTTGATTTATATTGAGGGATTGGTCTTCCATGGACGTGGATCTTGTCCGAAGCATTTATACGTGGGGATTGATCTTCCCCACGGGCTGGATTGGCCCTACCTAGTACTGAGTGACTGATTGTTAGTTGATGTATATATTCCGGGATGGATCTTCCCTTGGCCGAATTGGCCATATAAAGTACCGAGTGAATGAGCATTTTGAGAGTGTGAGCACACGTGGCTTTCAACGTTGTGCATCACGTGCAACCTGCGCATTGACATGTAGAAGTAGAGAAGTTATATTCTTCATGTTATTCACAATTGATCTATCTTACTGTATTGAGTTTAGCTGTTGAACTTGAAAGCATGACTACGTTTTTGTACAGTTATTTCTATATTCAACTGTGCCGGTTGAGTCCGTCACTACTTTCAGTCCAAAGGTTAGATTTTTTACTTATTGAGTTAGTTGTTCTCACGCAACACCCTACACCTCAGATCCAGGTGCTTCTGGTTACACCCAAGCATGATTAACCTTGGCATATACATATACACTCATCACCCCATATATGTATTGCCCCCGCATGTAGCAAACATTGACAATTAGTAGAAAAATTCTTCCAATAAAGAAAGCCAACACACTTACCTCAAATAAGCCCAATCGATACACTAGAAGCACCATCTCGCTCAAATCATCCTCCAAACGGTTCGAAACTAGTCAAAAGTAACTCAGAATCATCAAACAATGCTATAGGAAGCAAACCCAATCGATAAAGGTCGAATCTTTAGACTTTTACTCAAAGTCAACTCATGCCCACACCTCGGAACTTGATGAAACTCATAAAATCCGACAACCCACTCAGTTACGAGTTCAACCATACCTATTTCACTCAACTCCGACTCTAAATCGGTGTTCAAAACTCAAAAATTTCTTTTTAGGAAAGTTTAGACAAAAACCTCCAATTCCTCTTTTGAAATCATCAATTAAATGCCAAAACCCAAGATGGAATCACAGAATATAATATTAAAACCGAGTGGAATCCACTTACCCTAATCCATGTGATGAAAATCGCCTCCAAAATTGCCTAAATTTGAGCTCCCCAACTCAAAATATGATGAAATAACTCAATGTCCAAAAACAGAGTACATTAAAATCACTAGTTAGCAATACACATCACGATCGCGACTTCGCGAAGAACAAATGCTACTGCCTTTAAAGTACGATATGTGTTTTCTATACTGGCCACGCAAACGCGATTACCACATACATTAAGGTTCTATGAACACGAACCGACTTGCATGAACGCGATGAAGAATTCTCCAGCTCCCCCTCTCGCTCAACCCTACGCGTCTACGATACCACATGCATGAACGAGAACTGTAACCAATCCAATCCTCCACCATCGCGTACCATCTGTTGTGTCTGCAATGAACAAATCCACCAATAGACCAAATTACTCTTCGCGATTGCAGCTGAACCTTCGCGATCATTAAGAACACTAGTGGCATCAGATAACAATAGAAACCAACGATGCATAAAAACTCCAAAATGGTCTGAAATCAAACAAAAATACACCTGTGCCCCTCGGAATCCAATACGAACATACCAACAAGTCCAATATATAATACAGACTTAAAATAGGTCTCAAATCACACGTAACAACATCAAAATCATGAATCGCACCTCAAATAAATCTTATTGAACTTTTGAACATTCAACTTCCAAATATCGTGCCGAGCCATATCAAATCAACTCGGAATGAACTCATGTTTTGCACACAAGCTTCAAATGACATAACAAAACAATTTCATCTCCAGGAACCAAAATCCGATCCCGATATCACCAAAGTCAACCTTTGGTCAAACATATGCAAATTCAAAAACTCCAAATTACCAACTTTCACCCGCCAAAACCTTCAAAAAACATCCAAATGCAAGTCTAGGCATACGCCTGAATCGAGAATCATCGCCCGGACATAATAGAACCATCAAATTTACGATCCGGGGTCAAATACACAAAAGTCAAACTTGGTCAACTCTTTCAACTTAAAGCTTCATAGTTGCAAATTTCTTCCAAAAAAACTCCGGATCACCTGAAAACAAAAATCGACGATTCGCCAAAGTTATAATACATCATACGAAGATGCTCAAGACTTCAAACAACTAAACGGATTGCAAATGCTCAAAAGATCGGTCCGATCGTTACACTTTTAAATAACTCTATTTATAATTTCACATTTTAATATGACCAAAAATATTTATATTTATTCAGCAAATATGTTGGGCCTAGGCTTGTTTGAGCCTATCATATGATAAGACTCTACACTGGGCTATTTTTACAGATACCTATTTTTTGGGCCACCTTTGAAGTTATACCCGCGTTGTATAAAAATTTGAAAAACATACATGCCGAGATCTAAAGCTCTTCTATATCTTTAATGCAACTTCAGAATCGGATCTGAAGTTCTTCTATCTATTTGACGCAACTTCAGAAAATTGAATTTTAAGTAGTTATATCTCTTTAATGCAACTTTAGAAATTGGATCTTAAATTCTAAAACACAAACTTGATCTTCGAATTTCAATAATCCAACACACGATTTAATGCCCAAATCTACTCCAAATGAGATCAAATTATAAAGCTTAACTTTTAAATTTCATAATGAACAAAACCTCAATAAGAAAATTGTCAAAACAACAACAAATCTAACAAACTGTTTACCTTGAAAATGGTAATTACAATAACATTTGATTTTGTGGTTCTAAAAATACGTGATTTATTTTTATGCTAGTTGTTAGGAAGTAGATGGTAAGTGTGAGACCAGAAAATAAGGTAAAAGCTTGAAGATAGAACATTATGCAAACGGAGTAGCTGAGAATCAAGGCCTCGAGGTAGCATGTACTGGGCCTTGATGTCGAGCTAAAGGGTTAGGCTGTGGATAGCCGATGAAGGACTAACAGTTCTAAGAGCTTTGATGTGGGCTCTTTATGATCAATCATGAGTGATACATGAAGAACTATCAATAAAAGACTATAAATGTAAACAATTTAATAAATGTAAGCAATAAAATCAGGGGAGAATATGTTTATGTTAGAGAGCAGAGAATGTTCTTCTTCTTGTATTCAATATCATGTGTGTTACAAAATGATAAGGGTCCCATTTATATAGGAGCGGGAATCCCAACATGGTACATATGTAATTATTACAAAGAAACATATCTTGTACAACTATTTACTAGTCTGGTACGGACTAGTACTACTCTTGTAGGTAATGCCAGCTTTGGTCGCGTGCCTTGGGAACCTCCGCTTGTCCATGGTAGCCACTGATTTGTGCTGCCCCGAGGTCGAGCTAAGGAACCATTGGGGCTGAAACTCAAGCTATACCTCGGGCCTCTCAGGTGAAGCTACGCATTGTCTCAATGATCACACAATCGAACTCTTTCATTTTAGCCGTATATAGATAGTCCTCGCGTTTCATAGAGTAAAATGGTAAGAAATCGTCTTGAATTCTGGCCTCTTCGATACTTCCATCACGATGTTAGTGACGCCCTATCAAGCGATTGACGTGACAAGTAGGGTATCTTAAGGTCGCGTCTGTACAGCCCTTGAAAACCCTTTGAATTAATTACAGCGGTTGGCTATCTTTGGCTCGCTCCAACGTACATGTTTGGCTTCTATAATTAGTTCTACCTTTGCCCCTTATTTTCCACTGCATCATCAACCCTTCAAAAGAGTTATTCTTACTTCTCTCTTGTGTTCTCTTCTGATTATATTTTCATTTCTCCTCTGAAATCTTTTAACAAGAATTTCGAAAGCTTCCAGCTCTATCTCTCAGTAAGATGTGCCTTCCTCTTCCTCATGCTTGTCTAAGGTCAAAGCGATAGTAACCCCTCATGTAGGGGAATGCATCCCAGGAGCCTTTGAAATGACCTCCGATTTCAAGACCAAAAAACCTTCTTCGAAGCCGGGACGATGTAAACCCATATCCTGATATATTAGTTTAATAGCAGACGCCGAAAAGGTGAAGACCGACTGCCGTTGGTGGGGCGCGGTGCAAGTGGAGATTCCTTTTCAGGGGGAGGACATAACAACATACAAGGCCGGCTTCCTGAGTGTGTATACCTATCCATTTACTATTGGCTTGGTAGAGTCATTCTCGCCTTCAATAGACCCCGTGATCCTCAACTTCTCCGAATGGTATCAAGTGACTCTCAGCCAAATTCATCTGTTGTTCTGGCGTATTGTCTACATGACCAGATATTATGCGAACATGTTTAAGGGGATTCCCTTCACCCTCGACCACCTGATTAGAATGTACAGTCCTCGACTCTTCCATGGGGGCCTGATTAAGCTCCAATGTCGGGCCTCGAGAGCCCTTTTTGCTTGAATTGATGATGTTAGAAATGGGGGGTGGATGAGCCATTTTGTTCGAGTTAGGACTTCGGACCAGATTCTAGTGGAGAGGACGTCGTTCCTGAAAGGTGGAACATGAAACGTAAATGGATACACTAATTAAATGTTCTCTTTTTCTTTTGGATAAATCTTCGTACGAACTGACTTCCTCCGTTGATGCAGTTGTCGCACTGTACCCTAACGCGGTTAAGGACCTCTCAGGCTGGGTTACCCAGCTAGATTCAATTTACCCCTACATCGAGCGCGTATGGTGCTATCTGTCTAGGGCTCGATGGGAAGCCAAAGACCACGATGAGCCTTTACTTCCTGTTATTGAATCTCTCAAAAACTATCACATATTGCGTCCTCATTTCCTGTGTTTATATGTTGCATTTGTGCAGGTCTGGGGGGGGGGGATTTCTTGATGAGAGAAGTAGTGCTTGGTGAAGTGAATACCCCAAAACCTGACGAAGAGAAGAAAAAGCGAAGGAGGTCGTCGACTCGTTCTCCAAAATCCAAGAAGGCAAATGTGGAAGAACCTAAGGCTGGTTCATCAACCTTAATTCTAGAAGTCACGGGGAGTCTCCGAGCTGAAGGCGAGAAGAAAGATGATTCCTCAGTGGCACTCGAGGGGGGAGGGAACGTGACCGTCTCACATACTAATGAGTTGGTGGCTTCTGAATCCAAGCTTGATTCCGTTGCTGTCCTACCTCGGGCTGAAGAGGCCTTTGAGGGTGTATTGGGTAATACCCCTAAGCCGATTGATGGCACAAGTTTTTCTCGAGCTGAGGTGAATTTCGTAGGCGGTCCGCGAGAGCCTAGTTCTGAAGCTCTCCAGAAATAAGAGACGGCCCTGACTGATCCAGTCGGGGTTATTAAAGTGAGCGATTCCCTTTCGGGATCAACTTTTCCTCCGATGGAGATGCATGATGCCCAAAATAAAGTGTCTTTCGATGTGGGGGCACCCGTCGGAGACAAAAACGTGTTTGAAAGGCTTTTTGCTACGCTTGAGGAAACAAAAAGCCTGAGCTTGATGCCTCGCTTATTTTCAGTGTGATCGACAGACTCTACGAGCAGGTAAAGTTTTCATAAATTCTGCTCGGTGCCTGATCTTTATCTTACTAACTTTGTTCCTTTCATGGTTCCAGGCCAAGGTACTGTATTATCAGACTTTTGCCAGGTTCCAAACCGAGCTGACTCGTTACGAGGGTGAGCACACGAAGCTTACCTCGGAAGTCGATGAGCTTCGTGCTCTTTCTACCAAGAGGGAGGAGGAACTCCGTGGCCTTCGGGATTGTTTGGAGGTGGCTTCCCGAGAAAGGACTCATCTTATTGAGCAGGTAGCACAGTTCCCATTTGTTTTTGTCTACATGATTATCTAACTTTAGTGTTTTAACACCTTTAGGTCGATCTTTGCAGCTTGAGAAGAAAGATGTCCTAATGAGGGAGGAACTTTGAGCCAGGGACTCTGAAATTCTCGAACTCAAACGGTACGTGAGTGAGAGTCTCTGAGAGAGATACCCTCCGGGGGGAGGTGGTCTCAGTCGGACATCAACTTGATGATGCAAAGGCGGAGAGTAAGTATAAGGATCTTCACACTGAGTTGGTTGCTGTGCTATCTGAGGTTAGGGCTGAAGCTGAGGCATTCGTATCCTCGTTCAAAGAGGACGCTACTACTGCAAATGCTAAGGCAAGGAAGGTGTCCGAGGAGGTCGAGCTACAATTGACCCGAGACGTGAAGCATGCCCAGTTAGAATCCTAGAGGCAGGCTCTCGAGGACATATTTACGGGGGGCATCGATTTATCCGTCGAGATCGAGAGGGTTAGGACCGTAGAGGAGGAGGCTGCGGCCCTACTTTCTTCTGAAGGCGAGTCGAGTAGTGGCTCGGGGGATGATGAAGATGGAGGCGGAATCTCCAAAGGGGAAGAGGCAGTTGAAAACTCGGGGGTCATGGCCGGTGTTGTCAAAAGCACAACTTTCGAGGGAGCCGTCGAAGGCATAGCCTCGATGGTAGATTAGGGTTTTATTTACTCTCTACTCTTGTAAGGGCTTTAGACATAGGCCTTGTAAATGTGCCCTTGTGAACTTTCCAACATATATGCAGGAGGCCTTTCATTTTTCATCATTTCTTGTTTTTCCTTTGCTTTTTAGTAATAAATTTTGATGCTTGTTGACAATTTGTTCGGAATTTTGAACCTCAAATTTAAACCCATAGGTTCGTGCTACCGCTGAGCGGTTTGTAATGGTTAAAAGTTGATCGTTTGGGGCTTAGTCCTCGAGTCACATTTTGACTTGAGTTTATTAACCTTTAGGTCTGAAGTATCGGCCCTGAGGCTCGTTTAGGCTGGCCTTTGGGCTCTTACGCGTTGGGTCGGTACGACCTCTAACATAGGCTGGCGTTTAGGCTCTTACGCGTTGGGTCAACACGACCTCTAATATGGGTTGGTGCTTGGGCTCTAACGCCTTGGGTCGGTATGACCTCTAATATGGGCTGCGCTTGGGCTCTTACGCCTTGGGCCGGTGCGACCTCTAATATGGGATGGCTTTAGGGCTTTTACGCCTTGGGTCGGTAACTCTAATATAGGCTTTATTTTTCCCTCGTTAAAGACTTTTTTAAGTTTTTTTGTTACCCTGACTCTTCGACGGTTCGATAAGAACCTCGATTGTGAGTCGTTATGTAGCGATAAATGAGCACTTGGGAGATTTTTCTCGATGGTTGAATTGTTTCGGAGCCTGTGTTTGGAGCTGACATGATCGAAGCTCTTTGCTTATGTCGAGGGTAGCCTGATTAACCGGTTCTTTTCGAAGTAATTTAAAGGCCTGTGAATTTTATGGCGACGGTCGGGCGTCCCCGAGTCGTGTTAGTTTGGCTGGTACAACCTTGTGACCGTAGTCACTGTATTTGGTAGTAGCCTTTTAATCCTCGTGTAAAGTAGCTTCGGCATTTATATTGAGGGTATGCCTTTTTCGGGGTCTTACAAGTTCGAAAATATAGCCTTAACTTTAAAATCGGGATTATGCCTTTTGTAAGGTCTTATAAATTTGAACATGCCTTACTTGAGGTCTTACAGATAGGTTACATGGCACAAGTATGATTCATGCCTGGCTCGAGGTCTTACAGATAGATTACTTGGTACATGCATAATTCATGCTTGTCTTGATGTTTTACATATAGGTTACTTAGTACAAGTATAATTCACGCCTCGCTTGAGGTCATACAGATTTGGTATTGCCTTATGGAGGTCTTACACTGTTGATAATGCCTCGTGGAGGTCTTACATTTCCAAACATTGCCATGTGGAGGGCTTTCGGGCTCGAGGTTGCCCGTATGAGGTCTTATGGCCTCAGGTTCATGATACCTCCATGGGGCGACCGTCAGCGACAGTCCACAAGACGTCGAGAGTTTTTGGCTTTGGAGACGTTCTTTGTGTATTTTTACGAGCTCGAAGTGTCCAGCCCGGAGGTCTTACGACTTCGAGATATCGATGTCAGTCCCCGAGTGTTCAGGAAATTTCTGGCTCTATGGCCGTTTCTTGTAAAAATAGTAAAATTCTTTGAAGTGCAAGGCATTTTGATGGTAGAAGGTATTCCGTTGAATACTTGGTACAAGTATACATGTATACTTGTATAAGTATACAAGTATACATGTCATGGCCTTGTTGTTTGAGCTCTCAGTGGCGTGTCGAAATCTGGCGCTCACCTCTCCGACCTCGACCGGTATTAAAGCCTCGGATCCATATACCCGAGAGAAAGGCGTCTCTCTTGTGCTTGATTTTGGACTTGTTCGATATGCCCATAGTACCTCGGGCAACACTTCTCTCCATTTTCCTTTTGTATTTTCTAACTTCTTTTTCAAGTTCTAAATGATGGTCTTGTTTGTAGACTAGGCTTGACCGTTTGCACATGGGTGGTAGGGTGTTGACAAGATCCTTTTGATTTTATGGTCTTCGAGGAACTTTGTTACTTTGCTTCCGATGAACTATTTCCCGTTATCACACATTATCTCAGAGGGCATCCCGAATCAACACATGATATGGTCCCAGATGAAGTCAATGACTTCTTTTTCTCTTATCTTCTCGAAGGCCTGCTCTTCCACCCATTTTGAGAAGTAGTCAGTCATAAATAAGATAAATCTAGCTTTACCTGGCGCCGTTGGTAGGGGTCCAACGATGTCCATCCCTGACTTTATGAACGACCATGGTGACAAGACTGAATGTAGCTTTTCACCGGGTTGGTGAATCATCAGTGTGAATCTTTGGCATTTGTTGCATTTTCGGACGAATTCTTTGGTGTCTTTCTCCATGCTGTCCCAATAGTAATCTGCTTTGATCACCTTTCATACTAAGGAATCGGCACTGGAGTGATTTCCGCAGGTGCCCTTGTGGATTTCTCGGAGCACGTAATCTTTGTCCCCCGGTCCCAAGCATTCTGCTACGGGCCCATCAAAGGTTCTTCTATATAGAGTTCCATTTTCGTTGAGTGAAAATTGGGTTGCTTTGGTTCGCAGAGCCCACGACTCTTTTGGGTCCGTGGGTAGCTTTCCATTTTCCAAATAATCGATATATTTGTTTCTCCAATCCCATGTCAGGTTAGTGGAGTTGATCTCGGCGTGGCCTTCCTCGATCACTGATTTGGATAGCTGAACAACAGCCTCGGGGAGTATGTCATCTTCCTTGACAGATGATCCTAAGTTTGCTAGGGCATCGCCTAGCTATTCTATTCTCGAGGTATGTGGACCAGAGTCGATTGTTTGAAGCGGTGCAATGTGACTTGAATTTTGTCTGCATCCTGTCTTCTCGAACCTCGAAGTTCCCATTTACCTGGTTTACCACCAGAAGGGAATCATGTTTTGCTTCGATGAATTCCGCTCCTAGGCATTTGGCCAATTCCAGACCTGCAATCATAGCCTCATACTCGACTTTGTTATTAGTAAATTTTGCAGTTTTTATAGATTACCTAATCATGCCGCCCGTGGGTGGCTTCAGAACGATACCGAGTTCAGACCCTTTCAGATTCGAGGCGTCATCAGTGAACAAGGTCCATACCCTTGAAGATGTACCCATTTTCACTAGGAGTTTTTTCTCTACCTCGGACACAAGGGCGAGTGTGAAGTCGGCCACAAAATCTGCCAGCATTTGGGACTTGATACCCGTTCTGGGTTGGCATTCGATATCGTACCCCTGAGTTCGATAACCCATTTGGCTAGACGGCCTGATAATTTGTGCTTATGCAATATGCTTCGAAGAGTGTATGTCGTTAAAACATAAATACAATGGCTCTGAAAATAAGGCTTTAATTTTTTAGATGCGCTTATTAACGCAAGAGCTAACTTTTCTAGGTGCGGATACCTGGCTTCGGCATCTCCCAGGGTCCGACTTACGTAATAGACAGGGAATTGCGTACCTTGCTCTTCTCGAACCGGCACACCACTTACTGCTACCTCAGACACAGCTAGGTACAAATACAACGTTTCATCCTCCTTTGGGGTGTGGAGTAAAGGTGGGTTCATCAGATATCGCTTCAACTCCTCTATGGCACGTCGGCATTCCGGAGTCCATTCGAAGCTAAGAGTAAGGAGAAGAAATGATGACTCCTATCTGACGACCTCGATGTGAATTGGCCCAAGGCCACTATTCGCCCAGTCACCCATTGCACGACCTTCACATTGTTTACCACTGTGATATTTTCGATGGCTTTGATTTTATCGGGGTTGATCTCAATCCCCCTGTTTGACACCATGAAGGCTAAGAATTTGCCCGAACCCACTCTGAAGGCACGTTTCTCGGGATTGAGTTTCATGTTGTAGCTTCTAAGGATGTCGAATGTCTCCTGCAAATGAGTTAAATGGTCCTCTATGCGCAGGGACTTAACTAGAATATCATCAATGTAACTTCCATGGAATTGCCTATTTGGTGTTCGAACATCTTATAACTAGGCGTTGGTACGTGGCTCCCGCGTTTTTTAGCCCGAATGTCATCACATTGTAGTATGTATCGTACTTCGTGATGAACGAAGTTTTTTCCCTATCCTTGGGGTTCATTTGAATTTGATTATACCCCAAGTAGTCGTCAAGAAAGTTGAGGATCTCATGGCCGGCTATGGCATCGATCAAGCGGTCAATGTTGGGCGACGGGAATGAATCTTTGGGGCATGCTCTATTTAAGTCTTTATAATCTACGCACATTGTTAACTCATTCCCGTTTTTGGGAACTACCACAACATTGGCCAGCCATTCGGGATATTTTACTTCCCTAATATATCCTATTTTGAGGAGTTTTGTCACCTCATCCTTGATGAACGCGTGTTTTACCTCGGACTGAGGTCTTCTTTTTTGCTTCACCGGTTTGAACCTGGGTTCGACACTCAGTCGATGGGTGGTTATTTCCGGTGCGATCCCTGTCATATCTAAATGGGACCACGCAAAGCAATCGATGTTATTGATAAGAAATTGAATAAACTTTTACTTGAGTTCGGGGATTAATCCCGCTCCAGGTATACCTTCCGATTTGAGAGATGCTCGATCAAAATGGCTTGCTCCAGCTCTTCAACTATTGATTTTGTTACATCCGATTCTTCGGGGGCACACAGGTTCGAGGCGCGAGGAAGTCTTCTTCGTCGTCCTCCAGGGTCTGTTTGCCCTTCGGCTCCTCCGAGGTGGAGGTTATTGAAGCTGGTGCCTCCTCATGAACCGCAAACATCTCCTTCGCCGCATGTTGTTCTCCATATATTGTTTTTATACCGTCTTCTGTCAGAAACATTGTCTTTTGATGAAGAGTTGACGGTACTGGCCTCAAGTTGTGTATCCATGGCCTTCCAAGCAATGCATTGTACCTCACGTGATCTTCGATGACATGAAATTTTGTGTTTCGAACTGTGTTGGACACATTGACCGGGAGGGTGATCTCCCCCTTCGTTGCTTCGCTAGCTATGTTGAAGCCGTTGAGGACTAGGGAGGTAGGTATGATCTGGTCAAGCAATTCGAGCTGCTCCACCACTTTCGACCCGATTACGTTGGCTAAGCTACCTAGATCCAAAAGTACATGTTTAATTTGAACGTTATCCAAGAGAAATGAAATTACTAGCGCATCGTTATGGGGATGAGATAGGGTCTCGAAGTCCTCTTCACTGAATGCAAGGATGTCCTCGGGCATGCGGCCCCGAATTTGCTCTTCTGTTGCAGCGGAAACTTTTGCCCGCTTGACCACGGATCCTTGAGGAATGTCGGTTTCCCCAATGATCATCTGAACGATGTGCTGGGGGTTTCTCGTTTTGTTCCTCCTGTCTGCCCATCTTTCCTCCCGGGTAGGAATTTTCCGAGCATCATGTTGGTTTTCTTGACGTATACTCCCGTTAGTGTGGGAGCTTATACTAACGTACTGGGCATTGCATGAGCCCACATCCACGGGGATTGGTTCTGGTGCGTCCTCAACGTTTCGCAGTGGTACACCGGTGCTGGGAACAGCTACACCATTCTCTCCATGGTCCTCAGGACCGTTGTTTTCATGTGCATTTACCGAGTTAGACATTTTGACCCAAAATCAAAGATTCTTGGACAAGAAAAAGTGTGAAGAAAAACTTGTGTTTGCAATAAACCAGCACGAAAACAATCACTATTATATTTAGCCCCACGATGGGTGCAAAACTGTTTACCTTGTAAATGGTAATTACAATTAGATTTGATTTTGTGGTTCTAAATATACGTGATTTATTTTTATGCTAGTTGTTAGGCAGTAGATGCTAAGTGTGAGACCAGAAAATAAGGTAAAAGCATGAAGATAGAACGTTATGCAAACCGAGTAGCCGAGAATCGGGGCCTCGAGCTAGCCTGTACTGGGCCTCGAGGTCGAGCTAAAGCGTTAGGCCGTGGATAGCCGATGAAGGACTAACAGTTCAAAGAGCATTGATGGGGGCTCTTTATATCTAATGATGAGTAATAAATGAAGAACAATGAATAAAAGACGATAAATGTAAACAATGTAATAAATGTAAGCAATAAAATCAAGGGAGATATGTTTAAGTTAGAGAGCAGAGAATGTTCTTCTACTTGTATTCAATATCATGTGTTTTACAAAATGATAAGGGTCCCTTTTATACAGGAGGGGCAATCCCAACATGGTACATATGTAATTATTACAAAGAAAGATAAATGGTACAACTATTTACTAGTCTGGTATAGACTAGTACTACTCTAGCAGGTATTGTCAACTTTGGTCACGTGCCTTGGGAACCTCCCGCTTGTCCATGGTAGCCACCGATTTGTGTTGCCCCGAGGTCAAGCTAAGGAACCCTCGGGGTTGAACCTCGAGCTGTACCTCGGGCCTCTCAGGTGAAGCTACAGAATGTCACAATGATCACGAAACTGGACTATTCGATTTTAGCCGTATACACAAACTCATTTTGCATCTAAGAAGAAGATGAAGAAATCACAAGCACAACCTACAATAATATTATGCAACTAGGATGAATAAAAGAAATCAAACGGTTCCTAGATACATGAAACATGAATACAACGAAGAAAAAGAAAATATGTATTTGTAGTTACCTAATAATTAAGTACTATTTAACTATTTTAAAAAACTGATGCAAATCAAATTGGGATAGTCAAATAGGACACCCCGTAAATTCTTTACCTCTTATGCTATATACCAATATTGTCAGAAGCTTTAAATAAGTTAAATACACAAATGGTCTAATCACCTGCTTGTTTCATCTTTTTATATGTTAGTGATATGGTGGTTTGATCTTTCATCTTATAATTTGCCTGTATAAAAGAATACTGTTCAAATTTTCTTTTTGAGAGTAGTCGAACCTATTTTCATTTGATTGAAGATTTCATTGTTTCAAATTTCTATTTCACAGAAGAATATTCTCATACAGTTTTTACGAAACTTTTAAAATGAAACACTAATTATCTTGAATGATTTACATGACAATTACAAGAGGTATATATAATATGCAAAAATAATACAAAGACTAAATTATCTTTCAAGCTATAAAATATATCTATCATTCCCCCTCAAGCGATGATCGATCTTGATAAATGTTGAGCTTGTCACGTAAGAATGAAAAATGAGGATAGGGAAGAGATTTCGTCTGTAAATCTGCAAGTTGGTCGGCACTAGGCACATAGTGATTGTGAGCTAAGTATATACTACTATTGTTATCACAGTAGATTGTTGAAGGAGACAACGCTGGAATATGGATATCACCAAGAAGAGAGAGAAACCAACATATTTCAGTAGTGGCATGGGCGATAGAACGATATTCTGCCTCAACGCTCAAGCGTGATACAACACTTTGATTCTTGGAAGACAAAAAAGTAAGATTATTACCAAGAAAGATATAATATGCTGAGGTTGATTTGCGTGTGGTATGCCAACCTGCCAAACATGGATCAATATAACAAGTTGAAGAACAAACTGGACCACTTTGAATGAACAAATCAAGATTTATAGAACCACACAAGTAACGTAACATACATTTTACTACAGTAACTGAATGTCCAAGGGATTATGCATGAATTGGGCAACTTGACTAACAACACTGGCAATGTCAAGACGAGTAAAAGTTAAGTATTGAAGTCCACCGATAAGACTACGATAAAATAACATATCAGAAAATGGAGGAGAGTATCAGAAGCAAGTAGAAATGTAGGAGAAAGGAGAATATTAACTGGTTTACAAGATAAAAGACTTGCACCTTCAAGAAGATCATGAATATACTTGGATTGGCTAAGAGAATAATCGCCCTTACATGTGGAAACAGAAATTTCAACAATTTTTTTTTGACTAACCTAGATCTCTCATCGAGAATCCAGACTTAAGGGTATTAATTATAGACATAAGAAAAGAGCTAGAAGGTGAAGTTATAAGGATTTCATCCACATATAGAAGAAGAATGACTATGTCAGAAGTAGATTTCTAAATGAAGAGAGAATTATCAGGCAAACTATTTTTAAAACCATATTTGAGAGGAATTAAGGTGAAGTGGTAAACCATGATCTTGGAGCTTGCATTAATCCATAAAAGAGCTTCTTCAATCGGCAAACATGATGTAAAAATTGTGAATGAACAAAAACAATCGGTTGTTTCACATATATCAGTTCATTTTGAGTGCCATGTAGAAAGGCATTCTTAATGTCTAATTGATGTTGCCTAGACCAAAAATAATTCGGGTGATCGATGACTGGTTTCACCATAGGAATAAAAGTTTGGTCATAATATAGTCCATGTTTTTTATTGTAACCATGAGCAACCAAGCAAGCCTTATATCGGTCATGGGAGCCATGTAATTTTTGTTTGACTTTATATACCCATCTACAACCAATGATGTCATTAGTAGGAGGTAAGACCAAGACTCAGGTGTTGTTGGCTATGAGGGAGTTGTGTTCTTCTGCCAATGCCCTTTTCCAGTTTGGTTTCTTGTTAGCTTCAGTGATTAAGGAAGGTTCAGAAGGAAGAGAAGATTAGGATGAAAGTGTAGATGTGTGAGATAATAAAGAAAGAAGAATTTTGTGGTTTAACTTTTGAGTTTGAGCTCGGGTGATCTTGGGATGCAATTTAGAACTTGAATAAGGTAATTAGAGAGATATAGATTGCGTAGGTAAAGTATTGGAAAGAATATGAGATCGTAGAGAGTGAGAAAGGGAATTAAGAGAAGTCATGTCTTATGTTTGAGTTATGTAACGACACGACCGATCGTTTTACTTTATAGATACCCATTTTCCAAGTTAAGACTCATTGTATGGGCTTTTACTATTTTATTACTTGCGAGGATGGTTGGTTTAGGTTTGAAAGGGTTCGGGTTGAAATCGGAACAAATTTCCTTAATAGTAGCCTATGATGACCAAGTTTGACTTGAGTTAACATTTTGAGTACACAACCTCAAAACTGGGATTTGATAGTTCGAATAGGTACGTATGATGATTTTGTACTTGGGCGTGTGTTCACCTAGGGTTTCAGGTGATCCGGGAGCGTTTCGGCGCTTAATGTTTGAAGTTGGTTCATTGAAGGTTTTCTAGTTCTTTTAATTGGGTTTGGATTAGACTACGGTGTTATTGAGATCTGTTTGGGATTCCGAGTTTGGGAATAGGTTTGTATGGTTATTTATGACTTGTACGTAAAATTTTGTGTCATTCCGAGTAATCCGAGTATGATTCGACGTGTTTGGAGCTAATTGAAAAGTTTCAAGTTCGTAAGATAATTCAAGTTGGTTTTGGAGTATGATTCTCTGTTTTTATTTTGTTATATGTGTTTCAAGGGTTCGAGCAAGTCTATATTATGTTTGTGAACTTGTTCTTGCAATTTGTCGGGGTCCTGGGTGGCTCTGGTGAATTTCAGACAACCCGGAACTAAGTCTGAAAAACTAATGTTACTGGTTGTCACACCTCCTCTTTACACACCTACCCCGAAGGATAAATGTATAAGGGAGTTTTTCCATTTAAGGTGACATTATTCGAAATGGGATTATTTATTTATTTCAGAGTCGCCACNTATTTCAGGTCACTTGTCCTAGACGGACCCAACCCCTGTGTTGAGTCCCCTAAGCCAAATGAACATGATGCAAACAAACGTCCTACTAGGGATCCGGCATGAGTTTTTGTTCTTCTAGGTTTAACCCTAGGTTTATTGGTCTAGACCTGGCTTACCCGAGCGGACAACTCGGGCCGAGGGGGAGGCAGCGTACCGGGGATACAGAAGCTCCGCCAGCTTTGCAACTTATCCAACCTCGTTCTAAATGGGAAAAGACTCTAAACAGAAGAGAAGCTACACGAAGTGCACCCTTCTCCATGATGTAGAAGACTCAGAAAGAGGAAGGGATTCGCGACAGTTTATATATACAATTTCAACAAATATCAAAGCGGTAAAACATTTAGCACATATAGCATGGAACATGTAGAAAAATCAGATAAAGCCAAATATAACAATTGTACTAAGCTCGAATTCTTGAACCCTGAATCGAAATTCTGGGTTCGTTTCCCCAGCAGAGTCGCCAGAGCTGTCACACCTCCTCTTTACACACCAACCCCGAAGGATAAATGTATAAGGGAGTTTTTCCATTTAAGGTGACATTATTCGAAATGGGATTATTTATTTATTTCAGAGTCGCCACTTGGGATAGGATTGGCTTTTGGTGTCCCAAGTCACCGGTTTAACTTGAATCCCAGATCGAGGAAAATTTCGACTTCCCATTTGGAGTCTGCGAACCAGAAATTCTGAATAAGGAATTCTGTTGACCCGAGGGAAGGTGTTAGGCACCCCCGGATCCCTTGGTTCTAGCACGGTCGCTTAAATTATTATAAATGGCTAAAAATCTGGTTTTATGCATGTTCAAACTTATAGTGCAATTTTATAATTATTTACCGCTTTTTAATTATTATTACGAAGGTGAACGTTGTTTAAAAACGTGTTTTCGGATCACGTCACATGAAATGCACCCGGATCCTCGACACATTCTTATTCAATGTTTTTGGATTTGGATTTGGGTCGCATGAAATGCGCACCCGTATTTAGGAAGATAAATTATTAAAAGCGTGCCTAAAATGACTAACGTTTTTTTTTAACTTTGGGAAGAGCCGTGAACTTTGCTAAACGGCACATTCCGAATGCTAAGTATTTTTAAGCAATTAANATGGACTAGTCATGCACAACTCGGGTGGTAGATTATAAGGTGTAAGAAAGACAGGCCAACATGAATATGGTGTGGCAGATACAGAAAAAGGCGTGAAGCCATCCGCACACAGACCTAATCGAACATTCCTTGGTTCACTAGCAAAATCTGGATATGTCCTATCAAAGTGCTTCCAAGCTTCTCCATCTGAAGGATGACACATAACACCAGGTGGTCTTCTATTTTCAAAGTGCCATCTCATATGAGGAGCAGAACTCATCGACGCATATAACCTCTTTAACCTAGGTATAAGAGGTAAATAATGCATTGACTTGATAGCGACCATATTCCCACTGGAAAGCCTCTTGAAACGAGGCTTTCCGCAAAATTTACAACTGTCCTGCATCATCTTTATAATATAACATGCAACCATCTTCACAACAATCAATTCTCAATGACGAAAGTCCTAACTTAGAAACTAATCTCTTTGCCTTGTAGAAATCACCAGGTAATTCGATATCAGGGCCAACTAGTTCACGCATAAGGTCAATGAAGGAGTCCATGGCTCCTTGAGAAATATTCCAATCAGATTTCATACTTAGTAATCTAACTGCAACAGACAACTCAGAGTGCGAACTTCCGTTACGTAGTGGCGGACTAGCTTCCTCTAAAGCTTCATAAAAACGTTTTGCGTCATCATTAGGAGTTTGTTCAACATTTTCGTCGGACTCAAACCCAAAGTGCATCCCAAAAGCATCCGCAACCATATCATGAATTCTAGAATCACGATTTGTATTCTCCACCGACCTACTACTTTCACCCACAACCATGTTATGAAATATCCCATGGCTACCATCGATCTCTCCATGACAAGTCCACACAAAGTAATTCGCTATAAACCCCTTACTATAAATATGAACATTAACTTCCTCCGATTTTTCAAACTTCATACAGTCGCACCTAACACAAGGGCACCTAATTACTCCTTCATTTATGTATGGTGGAAGTGACATTGCGTGTCTAATAAATTCATCAACCCCTTCTACAAAATCCTCCTGCAATCCCCGCCGATTAGGATAATTTCTATTGTACATCCAAGTACGATGTTCCATCTATATAAATAAAGCAAGAACAAATTAATTTAGTTAATTCAAGTATTTATAATGTATTCTTATTTAGGACAATGTATTTACAAGTACTCTTATTTAGGTATTGCTAATGTATGAATTGTTTCTTTTCACAATTTAACTCAATATAAATTAATACAAGAATTAAAAGATCATAATTTCTACCTTAATTTCATAAATCTAATGTAGTTCAAACCAAAAACCCTAATACTAAGTAGACAAAAATTCTGAAAAATTACATAAAATTATATAGCAAAAACTAATAATTAAAAAGCTAAGAAGGTAGATTACTAACCTTGGTAGATTAAAGGAGGATTAAAAAGCAGTGGTGGAAAGGGGTGGGGGACAGCGGCTCCGGCGACAGTGGTAGCGGCGGCTCCGGCAGCAGCAGCTCCGG
>NW_017672562.1:0-45530 GCF_001879085.1 Nicotiana attenuata
TGAAGTCCGATGCCATGCTACCCAACTTGTCCATTTCTTGGGGTCCTGACTGATGTACCAGGATAATGCAACTCCCTTCAGGCTCCTCATGAAGAGCTTCATACGGATCTTCTCATCTCTTCCAACCCCAACTAGCTTATCGCAATAGGTTCTCAGGTGGACTCTGGGATCTCCTGTTCCATCAAACATTTCGAACTTGGGAGGTTTGTACCCCTCCGGAAGTTCAACATCTGGTTGAGTGCATAAGTCTTCATAATTTAACCCCTCGATACCTTTGTTACCTTCCACGCCCTGAACTCGGCTGGTCAATTTCTTGAGTTCTGCTGCTAAGTTCCTAATAAGGGAGTCTTTGTCATCAGACTCAGGTGCATTTGAGATTGGTTGAGTGTAGTGGGGTACAGTATCCACATAAATAGGAGTGTTGTGGAGATGGTCATTGGTGGTGTTTAGTGGCTCGGGAATTAGTAGTGCAGTGTTATTTGGAGTGTGGCATGCATTGCAGTGCTGGGTATGAGTGGGTTGTATCTGTGGTTGTGGGGTATTTTGTGGAGGTGCGGGATTCTGGGTGTTGACATCAGGAGCGGTGAGGGAAAATGATAGGTTCGCCAAATTCCGAACTTGATCCAGTTCTTCTCGAAATTTCAACAGCTTTTGCTCCAATTGTGTAGCAGTTTCCTTAGCAACCGGGGTACCCTAAGGAATCTCAATCTCCTTTATGGCGCTTGTATCTCCCATTTTACCTTTGTTCTTGTTTCGGACAGGACTCGGAGGAGGAGGAGGTGGAGGGCCCTTGGATCTTGTAGAGTATGCTGACGGTGCCAGAATGCACGAACTAACCTTTGGGGAGGGGAGTAAAAATAAAAGAAAAACAAAAAGGTAACAAGTTAGTGCGGGTTATGAGGAAAAAATATTGCAGTATTTAAACACATTGTGCGGGAATATAAATCGCGTCCTAATTTTGGTGCCTCGTTGTGCCCGAGGTAGGCCTAGCGATAAATAGTTTTGGAGAACTTATAATGCTAAATGCCTCATTTTATTGATAAAAATAAGACGAATCCAAAACGACTCTAAATAACAGAAAGTAAATGTCACTAGTGGTCATTGGCCTTATTACATCATTAAGGCAAAATAAAGGACTCCTAACTACTTGGTCCCAGAAGGACCTTCCCCAGATTTGGCATCCTTGTCTCCCTCGAACAGCTCCACCAACTCGCGTAGTCCTAGCAGTAAGTAAGCTCGGGCCAGATGTCCGCCTGCATTTCCTTCAGCATTTTGGTAGTCTTCGATCATCTTGATGAGCTTTCCTTCCAGCTCTACTAGACCCCGCTCCAAATACCCTAGCCGGTTGTTGGCGCTGACAGCCATTTCTTTCCACTCCTCGATCAATTTCTGATGGGCTTCTTGTATTTCCCGATGCTCAATTTCACACTCTCGAATTCTCTCAGTTGATTATACTTAACCCGTGCTTCAGCGTGCTCGTCAATAATTCTGTGACCTCGAACGAATCCCGGCTGACCCATGTCATTGTCTTCTAACCAACCCGAATAATGCGGCACACAACCGGCGTGGTACCTGTCTGGCTCAATGGATTCTTTCCCCAAAACGATTTTGCAATGCCACAAATGTTGAGCTTGGCACCTGTGAGGGCTATCGTCGTCCTGGAAATCGGCCCTGAGGTGACTCGTTTTATCGACCCTTGGTATGATTTGTTTTCTTCCAGCTTGCCTCATGGCTCGAAGAGAAACGTAAGGATAAGTCCCTCTCAAACCAATCAGTATGAGAAACGGCGTATCTCGGGATCGAACAATGAATTCATCCGTGGGGAACCACTCAAACATCCATTGCACCTGGGCTTCTTTCAGATTTTCGAACAATTCTACCCATCCTTTGGCGTCCTCCGGCTGAGTGAACATTTTAGGCATATAATTCATATGCCTTGGCTGATGGAAGGCAATATGATCATCCCAATCTCTGCGTAGGATCTCTTGTCGGTATTCCCCTTTCTGGAGGTGTTCCATGAGCCAAAACTGAAGTAATAGGTTGCAACCCTCAAAATGACTGCCTTGTTGTTGACATTTGTTCAAGGCACGGTATATCTCGGCGACGATCATGGGCACTATGCTGAAAGTTTGCCCACCAATCCCTTCCATCAAAGTTTTGGTTACCATGGCTAGTCTGGTGTGGATCCTAGCCTTCTTCATAGGGAACACGATCATCCCCAAAAAGCAAAACATGAAGACAAAGACCCTTCTATGGACATGCCCCAATGAGGTGATAGCAAATTCATTTGAATAGGTGCGGTATGACTTGCTATGGCCGTACCTCTCGTATAGATAGTCAAATAGGATGTAGGAGTCTTTCTAACATGTTAAGTCTAGGTTTTTCTTCAGTCCCATCATCTTAAGGAAACCCTTTCCTTTGCGATTTTCTGGCATAAGCAAACCCGGAGTCTCCCAAGGAATTCCAGCTAAACCCCCTATCTCTTCAAGTAAAGGAGTTATTTCAAGATCACCAAAGCAGAACACAGACTTGTCACTATCCCAGAACAATGTTGCAGCCTCTATGATTTTGTTGTTAGGCTGAATCTCTAGGAGAGAAGGCAGATTCCCTAAGTACTTGCGGACGAGTGTTTGATCACTAGAATGGAGGTCGTTCCACCAGTTCAGCAGCCTTGGATGAATGTTGGTTACCATGCCAAATCTAGGGATCTCGTGCCTCATTTTCTGCAAAACAGAGTGTTAGGCCCTTACCCCCACCAGACTCGACTATTTAAATCAATAATTAGCATAGCAAGCACTTAAGTTCTCCAAATAAATGCACAGAACATGGAGGCGTCCGTTTGGGTTTCAAGGAAACCCGGTGGACTTTGGACAAGGCTATATTAATGAGTCATTATGTGGACAACATAACTGACTCGGCTAGGTTTGACCATGATGCATGTACAATTTAAATGGAATAAGGTTTCTATTGGGGTATTAGACAGGTACCCTTGAGCGGACAACTCAAGAAGGAAAGGCACGGAACCGTCGACTGCACCGCTGATCGACTGGTTTTACCGCAAATATGCCTTTGCCAAATTTAGGGGGTGATAGTATTGGAAGCGTGCAACTATTCATTATAAGCGTTGCTATAGTATTTGTTTGGCACGAGTGGAATATGATATTGAAGATGCAGTTTACAAGAATGAAACAAATTGACATGTATTTTCACGTTCATACAATAAAGTTTACAATGATTGCTCAAAATTACAAAAACATTGACGGGAAAGCGGTAAGCGAAAGTAATTAAAGAAAAAGAAACAAAAGAAACAAGTCAGTTTCAGATAAAGGCATTAAACAAAAGCAGTAAAAGAAAGCAATAAAGTCACATATAGCATGCAATGGTAAAAGCCTAAAGAATCCCCAGTAGAGTCGCCATGCTGTCGATGCCCCCTTTTTCCTCACGGAATCGGGTTCACGACATTTGGTAAGACAACTCTTATCCCGTTTGGGAATTGGGTTTTTGAAGTTTGGAGAGTCGCCACCTAATGATTATAGTGCATTAGGACACTTTTAGAAGAATTAAAGATGCAGACCAGAGTTTTGGGTAAGGGCTTGAAATTATCTCGAGGGGAAGGTGTTAGGCACCCCTCAAGATCCACTAGTGTGGTTCCCGGCCATGCTACAATTGTGCCTTTAAGTGCAAATGAGAGTAAACTAACAAGTATAACAGGAAGCACAAAAAGGTTAAAAGAAGTGCTGAAATTCAGAAAGGGAGCAGTTTAGTTGTAAAAGAAATGTGCAAGTAGAGGGAAGAAGTCAAGCAATTAGTGCAAGCAAACCAAAAATCGTGTGAGAAACAGAAGTTGAAAGTGCAGCCGCTTTTAAAGTTCTAAAAAAAATGTTAAAACTAATGAAAGGAGAGGGGAGTCCTAGGTTTAGACATTACATGGATCATTCGCACAACACTGGTACCCAATTGTACACATAGTGTTATCGTGTAATCATCATCTCCATGTCTACCCTTCCCACCCCGTTAAGGTATTAAAGCGCGTAACGGTATCGTTTACTTATCGCATGCTACTACCCGTCCCAATCCTATCAGTTCCGGGGTATTAGGACTTCTAATCCTAAAAGGAAAGAAAGGGATGGAGGCTTTTGTGGAGTTTAAAGGATAAAATTCTAGCTCGACATTCAAAACAAGTATCAAATAAAGGGAAGAATAAACAAGCAAATAAGGCTCAAATAAACCCCAGAAATAAAATAATCATGTAGTTTAGCATGCCTTGACAAATACTGATTTGGTCTTAGATTAAAATTAAGCAGTGAGCGGACAGGTTCAACACATATATTTGGACAGAAAGTCTGTATTAGGCAACTCGGATACAGTTGTCAGAGATTAAGGCACTGAATTAGTCGCGAGTTCATTTAAGAAAGTACTGATTTTAGAAGATGATCATGCAGGAGAGTCTTGAAGAAAAAGGGTATGCTGCAGACGTTTAGAAACTAGTTCAAAAGGGAAAACAAACTGCCTACTTGTGGTTAAACACAAAAAAAAAAGTTTTAAAAATTCCAGAAGGGACAGAGTTATCTAAAGAAAAGAGTGAGTTGCGGAACTGATTTAAAACGACGAGCTCAAAAGACAGGATTGAGTTGGAAACACGTCTAGGCAGAATATTAGAAAGAAGGAGTTTCAAAAAAGATATGCCAGTTAAAGAAATAGATTTTAGGGAAAAGTATACACTGATTTGAAACAAGTTTTATTAGAGACTACGTTTTGGAAAACATGTACTGACTTAGGCGTATAAGAAACGGCTAATCAATTGCTACTGCTGTTAGACAGGCTAAGCGAGTTTGGTTCAAAAGAAGCTCCTATGGACATGATATCTACAAGTTATTGATTACCGAACTTGTTAATAAACTTGTGGACGGATGCTTGTTTATTAAACCTAAAGTTTGCCTAATGTCATGCGTATGCACATCCTATAGGCATGACACCTATAAATTTGCAGAAAATTAACTCCTATAGGCAGGATTTCTATATGCATAATTGCAGAAAGTGAGTGTTAAGTCCTATAGACATGCTTTCTATGTGATTAAAACGGTCCTATAGGCAGGATCTCTAGATGGTTAAATAATAAAGTCCTAAGATCATGATTTCTACCCTTTTGATGCAAGAAAGTAAAGACCCCTCCCACATCGCTTTACTATACTCCCCGAGTTTATACAAGTTATTACAGAATGTAGAAAAAATACATCAGAGGCTAACAGCTAGATCCGAGCAGCCTAATTCAACCTTAATGTCTAATAATATGCGATTGAGCCACTCCCGGGATCCAGATTTCCAAAGCCTTCTCTTTACCCAGGGTGTTTCAAAGTTCCAAGGAATCTCAGGGATTCCCGGCATTGCTTACACCCAAGATACCATTAGAATAGAAACAGTGCAGTGTGGAAGAGCCAGCTCTCAGGCATCCAAGTTCAGAGGGAGCTCAGGGGGTCCCAAAGCATGGCTTGCAAGAGAGGGGCAGAACTTAATAGCTAAGAGTAAGTGCAAAGTGAAAGGGGGATTGGGGAGCCATGACAGGTTGTGGTCATACCTAGCCACAAAGTAGGCTGGCACACCCCTGATCACCTGCTTGGTCAAACACATTAAGAGCAGACCCTTGAAGGTCAGACCAGAGTCTGGACAGTGATTAGGACACTGCCAGACCCAAGTCTAAAGCTCAAAAACACATAAAGGGGGAAAGGGAATGGGAACTGATTGAGTTTGGGATTCAAAGAATCCAATCCAGAATCATGGACAACAATATTAGAGTGTTGTCATGCCCTGAACCATAACTCACATATAAAGGGGTATGAGGGTTTGGGATTCATAAAGTATCAAATTCATGACAAGCAACTGACAGGATGCATACATAATTTAAATACTGAATTACAAAGGAAAGGGGGAACATGTTACAATATGCTAGAAACAAATGTCAACTAAAAGAATTGGACAGAAGTGGGCAGAAGTAAACACATTGTGGTGGAGACATGTAAACTAACTGAGACATACCAGTAGAGAAGCAAAAGAGTGCAGGAGAAAGTAGAGTAAACAAAGTCCACAGCAGCACAAGTAAAAGAGAGAGAGTTTTTAAGTGAGAGTGATTTGTGAACTCAGATTGCGTTCTGTGTTCGTGTGTGTTCAAAGAGAAGGGAGGAGAGTATTTATAGTTTGAAATCAGGCAGGGAACAAGGTAAGAAAATAACCATGTATCAATTAGAATCAATCAGTAGCAGAAAATCCCTTTAATTGAGGAATTCAAATTTGAACGGTAAAGGGCAAGAGTTTTTTTAAGGAAGGAGATCAAGTAAGCATATTGTGCATAGCATACAAATAAGGGGTAAATACATAGGGGTTTTAATTAAGGAAAGAAAATTTTGAAATACATGGTCAAGTAAATAAGGCAAGGACAAAGTAAATCAATTGGTACGTAGTAAATCAGGGAATCGGGGATTGAAAATTGCCCCTGAACCAAGTCAGAAATAGGGGAATCGAAAGGTAAAAAAGAATTTTCAAATAAAACAAGGAAAGAATCAATCATGCTTACACAAAGAAGTCTGAAATTAGCCCCGAATCTATGGTTATTTTAGAGGGACATTCAGCGTGTATAAAGAGCGCACAAACATTAGGCATGCGAGGTTAAACCAATTTAGAGATGAGAACCAGACAAAACACATAGCAGATAACCTTAGAAGAAACATTCAGAAACCTCAAAAGAAACCAAGATTCCTGACATGCAAGTTCTAGAATGTCATAAAAGGTCACAGAGATATGCAGACATGCACCAACAGAAACAAGAGAAAACCACGAGCGTTAAGACAAAGGTAGGCAAGAACATGATCAGCGAAACTTTAGAAACAAAATTAAAGCATGAGCCTGAACACATATAGCAAAAAAGTAAGTCAACAACCTAGGCTAGCATGTGAACGCAGAATGTAAAAGAATCTCTGTAGAAATCCGGTAAGAAACAAGAGAACAGCCTCGAACATAATAGGAAATAAAACAACGAGCATAAACACACATAAGGGAGAGTAAAAGAATCAGAAAACATATTAGGAGCCATTTTCAGAAAACCCTAAAATTGATTTGAATAGTTTTGAAAAAGGAAATTTGGGAAAAAACTCTAAAATGTTACCAACAGCATAGATCTAGCACAGATCTAAAAGAATAAACGAAAAGGAACCTCGAATAGGCTAGGGCTCCTGAGAACCCTAAAGGACGAGAAAGGCTTGGAAGTCACGAGAACGGATCTGAGTTGATAAGGTCGAATCCAGGCTCAAGAGGCCAAGATATGCCGGAGAAAGGCCGAAAACGGCCAAAGAATCTCGAATCGACCAAAGTCTGGATGAAGACCCTTGAGGTCTAGCCTCGAATCTTCAGTGAGCAGGCGTGTGGGAGCAGTAGGTGGTGAGTAGAGGTCGTCCATGGTTAGATTAGCCATGGATTCCGGTGATTTGAGGTCGAAGAGGAGGTAGGCGGCTATTAGGGTTTCAGGTGGGTGAGAGCGTTTGAGAGATACAAGAGATTAGAGGCGGCGGTCTTTGAGAAAATGGGGAGGGTTTGGGGGGTCGTTTAGAATTAAAAATGGTAAGGGGGAGGCTGGGCCGTTGATCAAAATGATCAACGGCTCAGATTAAAAGGGACACGGGCTGGTTCGGATGATTGGGTGTTGGGTCGGGTGGATTAGGAAATTGGGTTAGGGAATTGGGTTCAATTTGGGGCTGAGATTGGGGCCCAATTTCGATTAAAATTGAAATGCAAAAAGGCTAACATATAAATAGCCACTTTTCCCTTGTTTAATTTATAAAAAAAATAGCAAAATAATTTCTGGAAGTAAATCAAACGTGCTAAAATGATTAATAATACATAATTATCAAATTAAAATACTGGGGCCAGTTTTATAAATATAATTACAATTAAATCTTAAAAGGGGCTAATATTGCAATTATGTGCAATTTAATTTTAAAAAATACTAAATAAATTTGTAAAAAATATGCAAAAATCATGTTAGCCATATTTTGGTGTAAATATGAGAATAAAAAATAGGTTGTCCACCAAAATGATAACTTTGGGAATAATTATTGGATTTTATGGTATAAAAATAGGCAATAAATTGGTTTTAAAAATCATTAAAAATTTGGTAAAGTACCAGAACTCTTGTGTGTGCTCATATATGCACATATATGTTATTTTGAAAGTATTTTGGGTATAAAAATACTTAGGGAAAAATTGGGTATCAACATTTGTGAAGAAGAAGGATGGCACGATGAGGATGTGCATTGATTACAGGCAGTTGAACAATGTAACAATCAAGAACAAGTACCCTTTGCCTCGTATCGATGATTTGTTCGACCAGCTTCAGGGAGCGAGAGTGTTCTCCAAGATGGATCTTCGTTCAGGGTATCACCAGCTAAAGATCAGGGACTCGGATATTCTCAAGATAGCTTTCAGGACCCGATATGGTCACTATGAGTTCCTTGTGATGTCTTTTAGGCTAACCAATGCCCCAGCAACGTTCATGCATTTGATGAACAGCGTGTTCCGGCCGTATCTCGACTCGTTCGTTATTGTTTTCATTTATGATATTCTGGTATACTCGCGTAGTCAGAAGGAGCACGCGGAGCATTTGAGAGTGGTGTTGCAGAGATTGAGGGAGGAGAAGCTTTATGCAAATTTCTCCAAATGTGAGTTTTGGCTCAGTTCAGTGGCTTTCTTGGGGCACGTGGTGTCCAGCGAAGGTATTTAGGTTGATCCGAAGAAGATAGAGGCGGGTCAGAGTTGGCCCAGACCGTCCTCAGCCACAGAGATTCGCAGCTTCCTTGGTTTGGCGGGTTATTACCTCCGGTTTGTTCAGGAATTTTCATCTATCGCATCTCCCTTGACCAAGTTGACTCAGAAGGGTGCTCCATTTCAGTGGTCGGATGAGTTTGAGGAGAGCTTCCAGAAGCTCAAGACTACCTTGACCACAACTCCAGTATTAGTGTTGTCATTCAGGTTCATGTACAGTGTATTGTGATGCTTCGAGAGTGGGTATCAGATGTGTATTGATGCAGGAGGGTAGAGTTATTGCTTATGCTTCTCGGCAGCTGAAGCCCTATAAGAAAAACTACCGAGTTCATGATTTGGAGTTGGCTGCCATTGTTCACGCGTTGAAGATTTGGATGCATTATTTGTATGGTGTGTCTTGTGAGGTATTTACTGATCATCGTAGCCTCCAGCACTTGTTCAAGCAGAAGGATCTCAATTTGAGGCAGCGGAGATGGTTGGAGCTGCTAAAGGATTATGATATTACTATCCTGTACCATCCAGGGAAGGCCAATGTGGTGGCTTATGCTTTGAGCCGGAAGGCGGTGAGTATGGGGAGTTTGGCATATATTCCTGTTGGGGAGAGACCCCTTGCAGTTGATGTTTAGGCCTTGGCAAATCGATTCGTGAGGTTGGATATTTCGGAGCCCGGTCGGGTATTAGCTCGTGTGATTTCTCGGTCTTTCTTATTTGATCGCATCAGAGAGCGCCAGTATGATGATCCTCATTTGCTTGTCCTTAAGGACAGAGTTCAGCACGACGATGCCAGAGATGTGACCATTGGTGATGATGGGGTATTGAGGATGCAAGGTCGGATATGCGTGCCCAGTGTGGATGGTCTTCGGGAGTTGATTCTAGAGGAGGCTCATAGCTCGTTGTATTCTATTCATTCGGGTGCCGCGAAGATGTATCAGGATCTGAGACAGCATTATTGGTGGAGGAGAATGAAGAAGGACATTGTAGGATTTGTAACTCGGTGTCTCAATTATCAGCAGGTGAAATATGAGCATCATAGACCGGGTGGCTTGCTTCAGCGGATGGAATTCCAGAGTGGAAGTGGGAGCGGATCACCACGGACTTCGTAGTTGGGCTCCCACGGACTTTGAAGAAGTTCGATGCTATTTGGGTGATTGTGGATCGGCTGACCAAGTCCGCGCACTTCATTCCTGTGTGTACTACCTATTCTTCAGAGCGGTTGGCAGAGATATATATCCGGGAGATTGTTCGTTTGCATGGCGTCCCAGTTTTCATCATTTCAGATAGAGGTACTCAGTTTACTTCACAATTTTGGAGGTCGGTATAGCGAGAGTTGGGTACTCAGGTTGAGTTGAGCACAGCTTTTCACCCTCAGACGGACGGGCAGTCCGAGTGCACTATTTAGATATTGGAGGACATGTTGCGCGCTTGTGTCATTGATTTTGGAGGGTCATAGGATCAGTCTACCGCTCGCGGAGTTTGCTTATAACAACAGTTACCAGTCGAGTATTCAGATGGCCCATATGAGGCTTTGTATGGGAGACGGTGTAGATCTCCGGTCGGTTGGTTTGAGCCGGGTGAGGATAGGCTATTGGGTACAGATTTAGTGCAGGATGCTTTAGACAAGGTAAAGGTGATTCAGGAGAGGCTTCGTACAGCGCAGTCGAGACAAAGAGTTATGCTGACAGGAAGGTTCGGGATGTGTCCTACATGGTTGGTGAGAAGGTTCTGTTGAAGGTTTAACCCATGAAGGGTGTTATGAGATTTGGGAAGAAAGGTAAATTGAGTCCTCGGTTCATTGGGCCTTTTGAGGTACTTCGGAGGATTGGGGAGGTGGCTTAAGAGCTTGCTTTGCCACCCAGCTTGTCGGGTGTGCATCCGATATTTCATGTTTCTATGCTTCGAAAGTATATTGGCGATCCGTCTCATGTATTGGATTTCAGCACGGTTCAGTTAGATGATAATTTGACTTATGATGTAGAGCCAGTAGCTATTTTGGGGCTTCAGGTTCGAAAGTTGAGGTCAAAGGATATAGCTTCAGTGAAGGTGCAGTAGAGAGGTCGGCCTGTGGAGGAGGCTACCTGGGAGACCGAGCGGGAGATGAGGAGCAGATATCCTCGCCTATTTGAGGCTTCAGGTATGTTTCTTGACCCGTTCGAGGACGAACGTTTGTTTAAGAGGGGGAAGATGTAACGACTCGGCCGGTCGTTTCATGTGTTACCGCTCCATTTCTCCCATTCATGCTTCTTATTGTCTTGTTTAGCTGTATTATGTGCTATCGGCTTGGTTGGCTCGGGTTCGGAGAGGTTTTGGTAAGGTTTGAGACACTTAGTCTCTTTTGAGCAAGCTTAAGTTGAAAAAGTCAATCGGATGTTGACTTATGTGAAAAAGGGCTCGGATGTGAATTTTGATGGTTCGGATAGCTTCGACAGGTGATTTGGGACTTAGGAGTGTGATTGGAATGTGTTTTGGAGGTCCGGAGTAGCTTTAGGCTTGAATTGGCGAAGATGGATTTTTGGCGTTTTCCGGTTGATAGGGGAGATTTTGATATAGGGGTCGGAATGGAATTCCAGGAGTTGCAATAGGTCCGTTGTGTCATTTGGGATGTGTGTGAAAAATTTCAGGTCATTCGGACGTGGTTTGATAGACTTTTTGATCAAAAGAGTAATTCGGAATATTTTGGAACCTTAGGCTTGAATCCGATGTGATTTGGTTGATTCGATGTTGTTTGAGGTGTTTTGAAGATTGGTATAAGTTTGGATAGTAGTATATGACTTGTTCGTGCTTTTGGTTGAGGTCCCGGGGGCCTCGGGGTGATTTCGGATGGTTGACGGGAGAATTTAGAGTTGAGTTTAGCAGGTGCAGTTCAGTGCTGCTGTCATAACCGCACCTGCGGTTGGGAGGCCGCAGGTGCAATGCCCGCAGAAGCGGAAGGTTCCAAAAATTTTAGGAGCTTTTTGGGCAATTTTGAAGAGGGAATTCAAGGGAACTTCGTTGAGGTAAGATTTTTGAACATAAAAATCTTCCTATGGTGTTATGTCATTGATTAGGCTTGAAATTTATGGAAAATTGTGGGTAAATATTGAAGAAACTAGGGCTTGAAATTGGAAACCTAGAATTTGGGATTTGAGGGGTCATTTGTGGTTGGATTTTGGTAAATTTGATATTCATGAACTCGTGGGAAGATAAGGATTCCATTGATGTTAATTTGGTCAGATTCTGAGACGTGGGCCCGGGGGTCGGGTTTGGTTAATTTCGGGATTTGTGTTGTAATTTGATTATTTTCGCATGGGCTTCGTTCCCTCAGCATATTTTGACGTCATGATTCTGATTTTGGATAGATTCGATGCGTGTTGAGGCCGATTCGAGAGTCAAAGGCATCGCGGGCTAGAGTTTGGACCGGATAAAGGTAAGTAATGATTGTAAATGCTGTCCTGAGGGTAAGAAACCCCGGATGTCACATCGTTGTGCTACTTTGAGGTGACGCACGCGCTAGACGACGAGCGTGGGGTCGTGCACCGTTGGGGATTGTGAATTTGTTCGTCCCGTATGACTGTTTAACTGCGTATTTGATTGAAAACTATTTGCTATCATCATGTTTTAGGCTGAATCCATATTTGGGCCTCGTGCCCACTGTTTGGACCCTTAGGGGATTTTACTACTATTCCTCACTGTTTTGACTTCGTATTTGTATTCAGTCATGCTATATTCTACTATTTTCACAACTCAGCCATCTTTACTCGTTTTTGATATTTTAAATGATATTTTGGGCCGAGCATCATATTTTACTGTTGCCCGTGTGGCTTGTGAGATTCTGACTGAGTAAGGCCGAGGGCCTGTGTTGTGAGGATACTATGGGATCGGGCTGCACGCCACAGCATGTGGTACTGATTTGTGATATATGAGAGGTCGAGGGCCTGATTTATTATGCCACGAGGTGGCTTGTGATTGATATGAGGCCGAGAGCCTGTTGATTATGCCACGAGATGGCTTGTTATTGCGCTTGGGCCGTAAAGGGGCCCCTCCCGGAGTCTGTACACCCCCAGTGAGCGCGGGTACCCAGATTGTGATGTGATATAGCCCGAGGAGCTGATGTTGTTCCATGTTATTGCCCGAGGGGCTGATACGAGTGATTGTGAGATAGCCCGAGGGTCTGGTTCTGTTGGTATTTTGCCCGAAGGGCTGATTTGTGTTTCTATCTTTTATCCCTGTCTTCATTCACTCATTTGAACTGCTGAAAGATGTTTTAAAGAGGTTTTACAGAACTAAGAAGTTTTTACAAGCTTTTACTGTTTTACTGTATTGTGCTGGTTTTACACTGCCTCGTTGTAGCATTTTGCTGTGTATTTACGTGTTTTCTTATCGCTCACCTGCCTTTACTTTTATTACATACCGAGTTGGCGTACTCACATTACTCCCTGCACCCTGTGCGCAAATTCAGGAGCCTCAGGTCACGCTAGCGAGGGCTGATTTGCTTCCAGTAAGCTTGTTTAGAGTTGACTAGGTAGCTGCTCGGCGTTCGCAGCCCAGTGATTCTCCTTCCTACCTTTATTTCGCTTGCTCTAGCTTTGTATTAGACTATGTTTTCTTTTCATACTCTTAGACGGATTTTAGATGCTCATGACTGGTGACATCCCGATTCAGCAATTTAAAGATGGGCTCACAGGTTATCGTGAGCTGAGCAATAAACTTGCTGATATAACTTAACCTTCCGAGAAAACTCATCACCTCAGTTTTATTCTTTGGTGGCAGTAACTCTTGGATGGCCTTGATCTTTGACGGATCCAACTCAATACCGCAGCGACTAACCACGAATCCCAACAGTTTCCCAGATGGGACACCAAACGCACATTTTGCTGGATTAAGCTTGAGGTTATAACGGCGGAGCCTTTGGAAAAACTTCCTCAAGTCCTTGACATGGTCGGACTGCTTCTTCGACTTTATGATCACATCATTCACATAAACCTCCATCTCTTTGTGTATCATGTCATGAAATATGGTAGTCATCGCCCTCATGTAAGTTGCCCCAGCATTCTTCAAACCAAATGGCATTACCCAGTAGCAATATGTTCCCTATGGCATGATGAATGCTGTCTTTTTCTGCATCTTCCTCATCCATCAAGATTTGGTGATATCCCGCATAGCAATCCACAAAAGACCCAATCTCATGCTTGGCACAATTATCAATCAGAATGTGAATGTTCAGCAATGGAAAATCATCCTTTGGGCTTGCTTTGTTAAGATCACGGTAATCAACACATACTCTGGTCTTACCATCCTTCTTTGGTACTGGCACAACATTAGCTAACCAAGTGGGATATCGAGTGACCTGAATGACCTTTGCATCAAGCTGCTTTGTGATTTCTTCTTGATCTTCACACTCATGTCAGTCTTGAACTTTCTTAACTTTTTCTTGACAAGAGGGAATGCTGGATCACTTGGCAATTTATGAACTACCAAATCAGTGCTCAAGCCCGACATATCGTCATACGACCATGCAAAGACATCTTTGTACTCAAACAATGTTTTGATTATTTCTTCCTTAATTTGCGGTTCCAGATGCATACTTATCTTGGTTTTCCTAACATTATCCTGGTCTCCTAAATTGATTGCTTCAGTTTCATTCAAATTAGGCTTTGGTTTCTCTTCAAAGTGTTTTAGCTCTTTACTGATTTCCTCAAATGTTGCTTCTTCATCATATTCTGTTTCATCATCGTACTCTACTTCCTAGATTATTATTTCAGAATTAGATTGACTTTTAAGACTTGGCTGAAAATTCCTCATGCATGTCATGTCATTGCAACTAGTATAAAAAGAACTGTACAAAAGAAAAAACAAAATGAAACACTATTAGGAATAATGGAAAACGGGAAATTGCATTTCATTGAAAATAAAAGGATAGAAGGGTTTGAACATCAAAACAAGCAAAAAATAAAAATCTGGATTACAACCTTGGATAACCTAGATAACAGAAAGGAAAACAAAGCAAACTACCAAAACTCCTTCCTGGTGGGGAGATGAGTAGCTTCCCAATTGCTAAGGGTCGAGGAGGGTCAAAAATTACATGTCTACAGCTGCCCCTCTTTGACTGGAAACACGAAGAGTTTTCAGACAAAGAACGACAAGACAGGTTTTTGACCCGACCCTTATTTGGAGAGACCAAAAACTAAAGAGATGAGAGTGTGACCGAGCCCTGGTATCTGAGCTGCCTACATATTCTTGGCTATAAAGGAATCAGGCCACGTGTAGTTCGCAAATGAGAAGAGCGATGGAGTATACCGAGGTGGAGAGTCGAGTGAAGTGCCGTCGAGGTTCCGGTTCGCGGTTCCTGCCATTACATCAAAAATAAAAGGAAAAATTACAGCAAAAATAAAAGAAAAATACAAGATCCTATCTACTTCTTGTGTTGAATCTTCTTTGAATTTCTACTTGATTTTTCAACATGAAACTGAAAAATGGACCCTGTTCTTCAGGCGGGCTCCTGATGCTTCTCTGACTTGAACTTGGAAATTAAAAGTTGACCCTGTTCTTCAGGCGGGCTCCTGATGCCTCTTGAATTTGAGAATTGAAAGTAACTCTGAAATAAATTCCCTCGTTCTCCAGGTGGGCGCCTGCCACTGTCTTAAAACTGAAAAGAATTCCCTCGTTCTCCAGGTGGGCGCCCGCGACTAACTTGAAACTTGAAATTAATTCCCTCGTTCTCCAGGTGGGCGCCTGCGACTTGCTTAAAACTTGAAATGAATTCCCTCGTTCTCTAGGTGGGTGCCTTCGGCTTGCTTAAAACTTGAAATGCATTCCCTCATTCTCCAGGTGGGCGCCTGCAATTGCAACAAAACAGACAAAACAAGGAAAATCTTCTACCCCAGTTGGTACCAGGAACATTTGTGAGTGTTAGTTAAATCCCATTATCTAGGAGGGTCCTGAAAACTTAAAACTAAATCCTTGAAAATTTGAAATTAGATCCCATTATCCAGGAGGGTCCTGAGAACTTGAAAACTAATCCCATTATCCAGGAGGGTCCTGAAAACTTAAAACTAAATCCCATTATCCAGGAGGGTCCTGAAAACTCAAAACTAAATCCCATTATCCAGGAGGGTCCTGAAAACTTAAAATTAAATCTTTGAGAATTTGAAACTAAATCCCATTATCCAGGCGGGTCCTGTAAATTTTAAAAACTAAATTCCATTATCCAGGAGGGTCTTGAGAAGCCGAGAATGAACTTACCTGAGCCATGCTCTCTTCCTGGAGGATCTCTGCACAAAGAACAAAATCCTTGCCCCTGAATCATGCTTTCCTCATGGAGGGTCCCTGCAGATTGAACAAATTTTCTTGCCCCTGTTTCAGACAAACAAAATCTTATTAGTTTGAAAATGTGGTGATTAGTTTGTGGCATCATTGATGTGTGTCCGCTTCTGCCAATGCCATGCTTCATTCTGATTAGCTGCTTCGGGCCAGCAAGGAATTGTTTGACCTTTTGATCGAGATTGGACCATAAAACCTCTGAATGACCTGAATCTCTTACACTCACTTGTTGCATTGTGTTTTCATTCTGAAAGTTGTTGAATCTTTGTATTTTCTCAAAATTCAAGAATCACCTTATCACCTGAACTTCAGTTATCACCATACTGCTCATTCTAAATCATGTCACTTGTGATGTGCTTGGCCGAACTCCGCTTTGTGCAATTTAAAAGTTGGTAGTAGGCTTTGGAATCCTTTCCTGCTTGTTCAAAAAGGGATAACTCGAAAGAGACTCATAAAGATAGACTCAAAGAGCAAAGTGAAGTGATTTTTGGCAAAAAGAACAAAGGAAAATTTTGAACAAAGATGACTATGTGAAGAAGAATGGGAAAAAAAGACTTATCTGAGTGAAGCGGCTGGCTCCAATGATCACGACATGCATTTCGGATTGATCAGCCTAATCCGTCCAACCAATCATATTTTCAGTTCATGTCATGTCTTCATACTTCAAAACCGAGCTTTCAATGATCCAATTTCTCTGTAAAGTCACGAGCCTCATTCGACTTGTAGTGCCCCAAAGGGTTTTGACCAACAAGCCTCTCTCATTTGTTCATCTCTCAACTCACCATCGCCTTACGGTGCCCGCGAGGGTTTTCACCAATAAGACTCTCTCGTTTTAAATTTTCTCTCAGCTCACCATCGTCTTACGGTGCCCGTGAGGGTTTTCACCAATAAGACTCTCTAATTTTATTCATTTTTCCTTTGTGCCCATGAACAGAGTGTTACCCATGTTGTAAATCATACCTCTATCTCGCTTGACTTGTCATCCTCAAAGATTGATCGGAAGGTATTTCTTTGGACTGTAATGTAGGCTTTTGGACAAGGCTAGAAAGAAAGGGTGGCATGAAGGCTCAAAATAATTTAAGATGAAAAGGGTTCAAAATTACAACTTTTGGAATCAGATCTTTTGCAAAATCAAAACTTCTGCCCCAGTTTCTTTGGGTCTGGGGAATTTTGGATTTTTATTTTGAGCGGACCGAACCGTGTAAGGCTGCCTACGTATCCTTAAAAGGAATCAGGTCGAACGTAGTTCAAACAAAAGTTGTTTATTTTTGTTGCTTTTCTTTCTTTTCTTTTATTTTTCTTTTCTTTTCTTTTTGTTTTTCCTTTTTGTTTTCCTTTTTTTTCTTTATTTTCTCTTTTTTTTTCTTTTTCTTTTCTTTTTCTCTTTTTTTTCTTTTTCTCTTTTTTTTTCTTTTTCTTATTTTCTAGTTCTACTCCTGATTCCAAAAGAGGGGTATGANCAATAGGTAATAGGGTCAGTTAAAGTGTCTAAATGAAAATTTGTACCAACTTTAGGGGTTTGCATATGTATTTAGCAAAAAATAAAAATCTGGATTACAACCTTGGATAACCTAGATAACAGAAAGGAAAACAAAGCAAACTACCAAAACTCCTTCCTGGTGGGGGGAGGAGTAGCTTTCCAATTGCTAAGCTTCACATTTGGCCCAACGAGCTGCACATCTGCTTTACTAGAACCTTCACCAACTTCTACCATATCAACCTCATCGAACAGACTCTGGAACTTCTTGATCAGCTCTTCATCAACATCGACCACAGGTTTTGGCACTGATGATATTGGAGGTTTTTTTGCCCCTGGCCTGACAAAAGACTTAGAGATGTGTGGGACAGGCTTAGGGAGTGACCATGCCTTCTATTTCAGATTTTTAACCCTTTTCACGTCCTTCTCTGTGGGCATGAATCCCAAACCAAATGTACCAAGATTTCTACTGGGGCGCACTGGATGCACAATACCCTGCAGAGATGAGCCCAAACCCTTACCCGAGACAAAACCATTCTTCAACATTTCATTTGCTACCATGACAGACGCGGAGGATAACTTAGGACCTGGAATGCATTTTCCTTCAGGAATCTTCTCAACAGACACTGTTTCGAAAGTTTGATAGACCCAAGGTCCCTTATCATCTTCAGCCTCAATAAACGGAACAATTGTGTCATTACAAGCTGATAAATCCTCATCACCGTGCACAACTATTTCCTGCATGTCCCATTCGAACTTCACCATTTGATGCAGAGATAATGGCACTGCCTTAGCAGCATGTATCTAGGGCCTACCCAACAACAGATTGTAGGAGACAACTACATCTAACACTTGGAATTCCATGGTGAACTCAACTGGCCATATCGACAATTCGAGCATTATATCTCCAACAGAATCTTTACCTCCCCCATCAAAGCCTCGAACACATACACGATTCATGTAGATTCTTTCAGTGCCGGTTTTCAACTTTTGCAGAGTAGATAGAGGGCAAATATTTGCACTAGAGCCGTTGTCAACCAGAACCCTTGAAACGATAGAATCTTTGCACTTCATCGTCAAATTCTTTTCTTTCTGTGTTCTATACCCTCCATAGGAAGTTCATCATCTGAGAAAGTGATCCTGTTTACTTCGAAGATCTTGTTAGCTATCTTTTCCAAGTGATTCACTGTGATCTTATCAAGAACATGTGCCTCATTCAAAATCTTCATCAGGGCTCTGCGATGTTCATCTGAATGTATCAGCAAAGACAAAAGAAAGATCTGAGCCGGTGTTTTCCTTAACTGCTCGACAATGGAATAGTTTTGCACTTTCATCTTTTTCAGGAACTCTTCAGCCTTTTCTTCGGCGACCAATTTCTTTACTGGTATTTGACTATCCTTGAACGGCTTGGCTTTCCTTAATTCTTCTGGGGTAAAACATCTCCTAGAACGAGTCAATCCTCTATTTTCATTGACTTCATCCTCCATCTCTTTTCCTTTGTATGTCACTATCACTTGTTTGTAATTCCGCGGAACAACCTTGGTATCAACCACTGGCAGCCGGGTCACTATTTTGATGATAATAGGGGTAATAGGAGCCCCTTTCACAACTATGATAGGCTTACTTGGGACCCCTGGCACTACCACTTTTGGATTTTCCTGACTTGCCCCAATATCTTTGAAGGCCCTTTCACAACCAACACCGGTGGCTTCAAATTGAGCGAGCTCAGCTTCTCTGTCACCCTTTTCAAATATCAAGGGCGTTGCTTGGTAGAGTCTGGAGCTTTAACCAAATTACTTTCACTGGCCCGAATCATCACGACAGACTTGGAAGACTTCCTGGGCTCCCCATCCTTATGAACTATTTCAATCATATGCGTCTGTGCATGGGCTGGCAAAGGGTTTTGGTTGATGTTCGGCGTGTCTGGGCTTTGGACTACAATTTGGTTTGTATCAATGAGCTCCTGGATTGCCCTTTTCAAATGCCAACACTTCTCTATGTCATGCCTTGGAGTATCAGAACAATAGGCGCACCTGAGGGAATAATCAAGGTTCTTTAGAGGGGGATTTGGTATCTTTGACTCAATCAGCCTCAAGATACCCAACTGCCTCAACCTTTGAAATAAACTGGCATAGGACTCTCCAAGCAGGGTGAAAGTTTGTTTCCGTTGCTGCCTTTCTATTCTATACTCCAGCCTTGGTCGAAAATTTGGACCAGTAGGGTTTTGGTAGGGTTGTGGAGGTGGATAAATATTTTGTGGAGCTGGAGCACACCATTGCAGGTAAGGAGGGGGTTGAGCATATGACTGTGCATGGTGAACATGGTATTGGGGTGGTCTGGCTGAGTATTGGGGGTCTTGCGGGGAAGAGTAATGTTGGGGTGGATTATATGGAGCTTGGGTGTAGGCTTGAGGTTGGGGTCGAGGATGGGTGTACTGATGAGGTGAACCCCTCTGGCCATGCCATGGTCCAGAAACAACCATAGCGACATCGTCCTTCTTCTTCTTGCCTAGCAAACTTCCGGTACCACTCTGGATTGACTGTGTGGTTGCTTTTATAGCGGAGTAGCTCATGATCTTGCTCGACTTGAGTCCCTCTTCCACCATTTCTCCTATCTTTACTACATCATTGAAAGGCTTACCAATGGCTGAGATCAAATGGCCGAAGTAAGTAGGATCCAGGGCTTGAAGAAAGTATTCAACCATCTCGTCTTCTCCCATCGGAGGATTGACCCGTGTAGCTTCCTCACTCCATCGGAACCCATATTCTCTAAAGCTTTCACCGGGCCTCTTTTCCACCTTGGTTAGAGATAGGCGATCTAGGATAATGTCTATATTGTACTGAAAGTGCCGGGCAAAAGCCTGAGCCATATCATTCCATGTGTACCACCTGCTGGCGTCCTGGCGGGTGTACCATTCTAAAGCTGCCCCACTCAGACTCTGGCTGAAGTACGCCATCAGTAATTCGTCTTTTGTCCCGGTTATCGACGCCCCCTTTTTCTCGCAAAATCGAGTTTACGACATTTGAGAAGACAACTCTATTCCCGTGTGGGAATTGGGCTTTTGGAATTGAAGAGTCGCCACCTAATGATTAAGTGCATTAGGACACTAAGAGTTTGAATTTGAAAACCAGAGTTCGGGTAAGGGCTAGAAATTATCTCGAGGGGAAGGTGTTAGGCACCCCTCAAGATCCACTAGTGTGGTTCCCGGCCACGCTATGTTGTGACTTTAATGCAAATAAGTATACAAATAACTTCACACATAAGGGTTACAAATAGATACGTAACAAGCATGTTGGAATCAAGGTCTAGATCATCTACAATTTGTTTGAGGGAGGGTCTAAATGCAAAAAATTAATCAAGACATTGAATAAACAAATAAGAAAAATTTAGGGGAAAAGGAATAATGCAGTAAAATAAAAGAGGGGTTTGGGTAGTTGAAAAGACAAAATTTTATTGATATTAAACAAAGTCACATAAAGAAAAGGGGGTCCTAAGTTTGTAAAACACATGGGTCATCCACACAACACCGGTAATCAATCGTACGCATAGTGTTATCATGTGACCATCATTTCCATGTCTACCCTTCTCACCCCGTTAAGGTATTTAAGCGCGGAATGGTATCGTTACCTACTGCATGCTATTACCCGTCTCACCTATCAGTCCCGGAGGCATTTAGGACTACTAATCCTAAAGGGAGGGAGCTTGGCTTTTCAGGGGTTTTAAAAGGATAAAATTATAGGGCGACAAACAAAACACATAAAGCAGTTAATGGGGGGAAATAAGAACAATTAAAGGCTCAAGTAGGCCTCCTCACTTAAAGAAACGAATTGTTTAGCATGTCTTACACATACTGTTTAGGTCATTAATTAAAATTAGCGTAGGAAGAATTGATTTACCACATATTTCCCAGATAGGGAGTCCCGATTAGTAGTGCTTAGATGTAGTTGTCGAAAACTTACAGTTGATTAATTATCTAAAACAGGGCCTATAGACATGATATCTATTAATCCAGGGACGGAGGAATAACTGATTGCAAAAGAGTCATTAGTTATAAGCTCTACGAGTGTTAAACAAATTGCCACTGATTTTAAACTTAGGAACGAGTGGCGATTCTGATTAAGTTGATAGTCCCTATAGGCATGCTTTCTAGGTGTAACAGATTTTTGCGCAGAGATCCTATAGGAAGGTTATCTATATGTAATGAGTTATTTTAACTCCTATAAGCAGGCTTGCCTAATGACAAATGTATATGCAAAGTGCAGGAAGTCCTATAGGCATATCATCTATACAATATGCAGAGCTTCATTATCGATTTATTGCCATGGTATTATTACAAAGTGCAGAAATACCTATGGGCATGGTATCTATGTGAAAAATGCAGGCTTTGAAAGTGATAACCCTATGAACATTGTTTCTAGGCGAGATGAAGAATTTTAAAGAGTAAAATCCTATAGACATGGTATCTACGTGAAAATGCAGAGTTTGAAAGTAATGATCCTATGAACATGATTTCTATGTGAGATGCAGAATTTTAAAGGGTAAATATCGTATAGACATGATTTCTATGTGAAAAATGCAGAATTTTAAAGAGTAAATATCCTATAGACACGATTTCTACCCCTTTGGCATGCATTCAGTCCCATCCCCTTTCACTATACCCCAGTAGTTATTACAAAGTTATTTACAAAGCTTATTACAGACCAAGCGAATCAGAAGGGAAATAAAAAAAATTACATCAGTGATTACATCTACATCTAATCAGCCTAATTCAGACTCAAAGTCTAATAATATGAGATAAACCAACTTCCAGGATCGGATTTTCAAAGCCTTTCTCTTATTTGGGATGTGTCAAAGTTCCAAGGAACTTCAAGAATTCCAGGCAATTCTTACACCCCAAATATCATTGCAGAGTTAAGAACATAGTGCAGTGTGGAAAGGCCAACCCTCAAATGTCCAAGTTCAGAGGGAACTCGAGGTCCCAAAGCAAGGCTCATAGGAGGGGGGCAGAACTTAGAGACTAGGAGTAAGTGCAAGTGCAGTAGAGGGGAAATGGCAAGCTGGTGGTCATGCCAAGCATTTTTGGGGTGCTGGCACACCCCTGACCAGCTTGTCAGTTGAACTTGGGGAGTTAAGACCTATTGAAGGTCAGGTTCAGCCTTGGACAGCAATAGGGATGCTGCCACGCTATACATTAACTCAGCATACATGGGGGAGTGGGGATATGGGGATTCATAACAAGCAGGACTCAAGAAAGGAGCAGGCAAGGGCATACCCAACAATGGGACATACTGGCACACCCTTTAGCCTACTTAGGGGGGTTAGAACTCAGTTCATGAGCAACAATTCTTGTTGCCATGCCCTGAGTCCCCACTGACAAACATATGGGGGTAAATGGGATGGGGAACTAGTGTTTACAAGAAAGTAAAGCAAACAGTAGCACATAAGCATTTCAATGTCAAATTCTGTAGAAGGTAGACATAGGCGAAAAGACTGTAAATAAACACATTGGGATGATGTTGGGAATTGAATCAAAACATACCAGTTTTTAAAAAGATAACCAAAGAAAGCGGCGATCTTGTGAAAGCCAAAGTGCAGACAAGAAAATTTAGAAAAGGTTGTGAGAATTATAAGCGTGAAGTCTGAAGTGTATTCCGTGTGTTGTGAAAAGAAAAGGCCGGGTATTTATAGTGTGAAAGTCATGAGAAATAAGGTAAGAAATTAATTGAAGTTTGATTTTCAATCAGTCGCATAAGACTCCCTTTAGTTAAGGGATTCAAATTCAAACGGGTATAAAACCAACTAAGGAAAGAAATTGATCAAACTCTTTGTGCAAAGCATGCAATTGAGGGTAAATACATAAAAGGTTATTTTAAGGACAAGGTTTTCTGAAAGTACACGGTTGTATAATTAAGGAAAGAGAATCAATTGACAGCCACGAAATCACAAGTCCAAATATTTGGTGTGAAGAAAAAGGTTTTACTCAAGGAAAATTAATACAATCAATTAAAGCCCCCAAAAAGATTCTGATTCAATTACTAGTTGAAATCCTTTTAAAGAAAGATTCAACATACATATAAAAGCACACAAACATGCCTAACACGAAGAATTTTGCCATGACCTTGTAAAATCAGTAGAAAGAATCGAATGCGGAGATGGAGAGGCAAGTAGTCAAAACAGGCTTAGTGGCTTCTTTTAGAAGCTCGTAAGAAAGCACGCAAACAAGTAGAAAGATCAAAGCAAACGGAGTGAGGAAACTAGTGTCGAAGCGTAGTGAGGGAACAACTGACAGTAGAAGAAACAGTAGAAGAACCAGTAGAAGAAACAGTAGAAGAAATACATGCTTATAGAGGATGGAGATAGCAGAGCATGGTAAAAAAACGGGAATCATAGCGTAGAAAACACAATAGGAGAATATGCCAGGACAGAGTATAGAAAACACAGCAATAGAACATTCAATCATGGAGTATGAAACTCAGTAGAAGAACACCTAAGAACATAATAGAGCAAGTATAAGAACTTAGTGGAAAGCGAGTGAGAACATGATACAGGAACACAATAAGAGAAAAAATACAAATAATAAAGAAAGCAAAAATCATAAAAACACTTGAATACTTTCCAGAAACCCTAAATCGGAAAAGAAGGGTTTTGAAAGCAATTTTCAAAGGAAAACTTAGGGAAATCGTAAAAAAATTCACGCATAGCATAGATACATAACAGAAAAGGAATCGGAGAAAAACCTCGAATAGTTAGGGTTTCGAAAGAACACTAGAGTGAGAAAGGCTTTAAAAAGATCCGATCTAAGTCGGATAAAGTCAGAACCAGACTCAGGAGACTAGAATATGCCGGAGCAAGGCCGAAAATGGCCAGAAATGGCGGGTGTTGGAGAGGAAAGGGATTCAAGGGCGGCGGGTAAAGGGGAAATGATTTAGGGTTGAGGGTGTTGGTGGATTAAAAAAGGAAAGGATGCGTGTGAGCCGTTGATCTGTTAGATCAACGGCTGGGAATAAAAGAAAAGGACTGGGCGCGTTATTTGAGTGGGTCGGGGGCAGGTAATTTAGGAATTGGGTCAGGTTTGAATCAAAAATAGGGCTGGGAAATTGGGGGTTTGATTTTGGCTAAAATTGAAATGGTAATGGGCTATATATTAAATAGCCAATTCTCCCTTTTTAAATTTAATTAAAATAGTTAAAATGAGTTTGAAAGCAAATTGAAAGAACTGAATTAATTAATAATATATAAACGTTAATCTAAAAATACTGGGAACAATTTTATAGTTGTAAAACGCTATTAATCGTAATATAGGCTATAATTGTAATTTTATGCAATTTAGCTTAAAAATATCAAATAAATTTATAAAAATATGCAAAAATCACCTTAATTATATTGTGGTGTAAATATGAGGATGGAAAAAAATTACTCACCAAAATGATAGTNTAAGCAGGCTTGCCTAATGAACAATGTATATGCAAAGTGCAGGAAGTCCTATAGGCATATCATCTATACAATATGCAGAGCTTCATTATCGATTTATTGCCATGGTATTATTACAAAGTGCAGAAAACCTATGGGCATGGTATCTATGTGAAAAAATGCAGGCTTTGAAAGTGATAACCCTATGAACATGGTTTCTAGGCGAGATGCAGAATTTTAAAGAGTAAATATCCTATAGACATGGTATCTACGTGAAAATGCAGAGTTTGAAAGTAATGATCCTATGAACATGATTTCTATGTGAGATGCAGAATTTTAAAGGGTAAATATCCTATAGACATGATTTCTATGTGAAAATGCAGAATTTAAAGGGTGAATATCCTATAGACATGATTTCTACCCCTTTGGCATGCATACAGTCCCATCCCCTTTCACTATACCCAAGTAGTTATTACAAAGTTATTTACAAAGCTTATTACAGACCAAGGGTATCAGAAGGAAATAAAAAAATTACATCAGTGATTACATCTACATCTAATCAGCCTAATCCAGACTCAAAGTCTAATAATATGAGATAAACCAACTTCCAGGATCGGATTTTCAAAGCCTTTCTCTTATTTGGGATGTGTCAAAGTTCCAAGGAACTTCAAGAATTCCAGGCAATGCTTACACCCCAAATATCATTGCAGAGTTAAGAACATAGTGCAGTGTGGAAGGGCCAACCCTCAAATGTCCAAGTTCAGAGGGAACTCGAGGTCCCAAAGCAAGGCTCATAGGAGGGGGGCAGAACTTAGAGACTAGGAGTAAGTGCAAGTGCAGTAGAGGGGAAATGGCAAGCTGGTGGTCATGCCAAGCAATTTGGGGTGCTGGCACACCCTTGACCAGCTTGTCAGTTGAACTTGGGGAGTTAAGACCTATTGAAGGTCAGGTTCAGCCTTGGACAGCAATAGGGATGCTGCCAGGCTATACCTTAACTCAGCATACATGGGGGAGTGGGGATATGGGGATTCATAACAAGCAGGACTCAAGAAAGGAGCAGGCAAGGGCATACCCAGCAATGGGACATACTGGCACACCCTTTAGCCTACTTAGGGGAGGGTAGAACTCAGTTCATGAGCAACAATTCTTGTTGCCATGCCCTGAGTCCCCACTTACAAACATATGGGGGTAAATGGGATGGGGAACTAGTGTTTACAAGAAAGTAAAGCAAACAGTAGCACATAAGCATTTCAATGTCAAATTCTGTAGAAGGTAGACATAGGCGAAAAGACTGTAAATAAACACATTGGGATGATGTTGGGAATTGAATCAAAACATACCAGTTTTTAAAAAGATAACCAAAGAAAGCGGCGATCTTGTGAAAGCCAAAGTGCAGACAAGAAAATTTAGAAAAGGTTGTGAGAATTATAAGCGTGAAGTCTGAAGTGTATTCAGTGTGTTGTGAAAAGAAAAGGCCGGGTATTTATAGTGTGAAAGTCATGAGAAATAAGGTAAGAAAATAATTGAAGTTTGATTTTCAATCAGTCGCATAAGACTCCCTTTAGTTAAGGGATTCAAATTCAAACGGGTATAAAACCAACTAAGGAAAGAAATTGATCAAACTCTTTGTGCAAAGCATGCAATTGAGGGTAAATACATAAAAGGTTATTTTAAGGACAAGGTTTTCTGAAAGTACACCGTTGTATAATTAAGGAAAGAGAATCAATTGACAGCCATGAAATCACAAGTCCAAATATTTGGTGTGAAGAAAAAGGTTTTACTCAAGGAAAATTAGTACAATCAATTAAAGCCCCCAAAAAAGATTCTGATTCAATTACTAGTTGAAATCCTTTTAAAGAAAGATTCAACACCCATATAAAAGCACACAGACATGCCTAAACACGAAGAATTTTGCCATGACCTTATAAAATTAGTAGAAAGAATCGAATGCGGGGATGGAGAGGCAAGTAGTCAAAAACAAGCTTAGTGGCTTCTTTTAGAAGCTCATAAGAAAGCACGCAAACAAGTAGAAAGATCAAAGCAAACAGAGTGAGGAAACTAGTTTCGAAGCGTAGTGAGGGAACAACTGACAGTAGAAGACACAGTAGAAGAACCAGTAGAAGAAACAGTAGAAGAATTACATGCTTATAGAGGATGAAGATAGCAGAGCATGGTAAAAAAAACGGGAATCATAGCGTAGAAAACACAGTAGGAGAATATGCCAGGACAGAGTATAGAAAACACAGCAAAAGAACATTCAATCACGGAGTATGAAACTCAGTAGAAGAACACCTAAGAACATAATAGAGCAAGTATAAGAACATAGTGGAAAGCGAGTGAGAACATGATACAGGAACACAATAGGAGAAACAATACAAATAATAAAGAAAGCAAAAATCATAAAAACACTTGAATACTTTCCAGAAACTTAGGAAAACTTAGGGAAATCGTTAAAAAATTCACGCATAGCATAGATGCATAACAGATCTAAAAGGAATCGGAGAAAAACCTCGAATAGTTAGGGTTTCGAAAGAACCCTAGAGTGAGAAAGGCATGAAAAAGATCCGATCCAAGTCGGATAAAGTCAGAACCAGACTCAGGAGACTAGAATATGCCGGAGCAAGGCCGGAAATGGCCAGAAATGGCCGGAAACCTCGAGTCGGCGAAGATCTGAGTGAAGGCCCTCAAAGTCTGTCCTCGATCCTTCGAGCATCAGGCTCACAGGAGCAGTAGGAGGTGAGCGTGAGGTTTCCATGGCCTGAGAAGCCATGGATTTCGGTGGGAATCGAAGGGGATTAGGGTTAGTTTGAGTGGCGGCGGCTAGGGATTGAACGGGGTTGCAGAGAGGATTGGAGAGGAAAGGGATTCAAGGGCGGCGGGTAAAGGGGAAATGATTTAGGGTTGAGGGTGTTGGTGGATTAAAAAAGGAAAGGATGCGTGTGAGCCGTTGATCTGTTAGATCAACGGCTGGGATTAAAAGAAAACGCCTGGGCGGGTTATTTGAGTGGGTCAGGGGCGGGTAATTTAGGAATTGGGTCAGGTTTGAATAAAAAAAATAGGGCTGGGAAATTGGGGGTTTGATTTTGGCTAAAATTGAAATGGTAATGGGCTATATATTAAATAGCCAATTTCTCTCTTTTTAATTTAATTAAAATAGTTAAAATGATTTTAAAAGCAAATTGAAAGCACTGAATTAATTAATAATATATAAACGTTAATCTAAAAATACTGGGAACAATTTTATAATTGTAAAACACTATTAATCGTAATATAGGCTATAATTGTAATTTTATGCAATTTAGCTTAAAAAATATCAAATAAATTAATAAAAATATGAAAAAATCACCTTAATTATATTGTGGTGTAAATATGAGGATGGAAAAAAATTACTCACCAAAATGATAGTTTTGGGAATAATTATTGGATTTTGTACTGCTAAAACAAATAATAAAATGATTTTAAAAAGCTTTAAAAATTGGAAAAAATATCAAAATTCTTGGGCATGCTTATATATGCACGTACATGCTATTTTGAAAATATTCTGAGTATAAAAATATGTAGGGAAAAATTTGGTATCAACACTGGCGCCTCTCATTTTACTACAATAACCTCTCAGATGAGCTACAGGATCCCCATGTCCGTCATACAAGTCAAACTTGGGCATCTTGAACCCGGCAGGCAGTTGGACATCTGGGAACAAACACAAATCCTTATAAGCCACACTCACCTGGCTTCCTAACCCTTGCATATTTCTCAACGATTTCTCCAAACTCTTTACTTTCCTAAATATCTCCTCTTGCTCCGCGTTCTTGGGTGGTTTCTCAGTTTCAACATGAGGCTCAAAGTGAGGAGTGTAGGAGTAAGGATCAGTGACTTTGAAGGTGGGTTCCGGGGCATAGTATTGGGTATCTGGAGCTTGGAATGCGGGCTCACTAGAGGATCGGTGGAGGGTAGCTTATGGAGGGGGTACAAAAATAGGAGCAGATGTCGGAGCAGGGTGTGAGGTTGTTTTGGCTGGTGGAGCATGGAAAATTTGGGATGAAGTGCCGGGGTAGGAGTGGTAAGGGGTGAAGCCTAGTGTGTGTTGAGGGGAAAGATCAACGGTACTGGGCATCTGGGCTTGGGACAGTGGTGGAATGGAGGCAGGGTTTTCTGTATAGTTAGTAGGGAATGAAGGTGGAGGATGTCCCTTAATCCAGGCCTGATACATTTCCTCCATCTGATGTTTCAACCTTCGGACCTCCTCTTTCAGTTCCGATTCTGATTCTACAATCTCCCTTGGTGGGTCTACAGCCCCTGTGTCTGTTTCTTTGCTGGTCATGACTGTCTAGCGCTTTGGCCCGGTGTTGGATGGATGACTTGCCAGGATGCCAACAAACTAACCACCTTCCTAAAATTAGAATAAAGATAACAGAGAAAAACAACACAAAGCCACCGTGTTAGCGTTAGGGCATTTATCAGATAATAATATCACGTTACAAGCAATGTACCTAGCAACAATTAGCGGTTCTAAAATGGCTTTGAGGGTTGCAGGGTTATATGGCATCATCCCAATTTGCTCATTTTCAATATTCTCTTCACTTTCTTTTCTAGCACCTCTTATCCTACATCATTTTCTTCCCACTCTTTTCTTTTGTCTTATCACTCTCTTCTTTTTCTCTTTTCTTTTTCTTTTTCTTTTTTTTTTCATTTCTCGCACCCCACAATTCCATCTCTCTTCTTTTCTTTTTTTAAATTTTAAAAAAAATAATTCGATCGAACCCGATGTAGGTTGCCTACGTATCATGTCCCTCATGAATCAGACCAAGCGTAGTTCTGGAGAAGTGGTGAAATATAAACTAAAAATAAGAATCTTTTTGGATTGTCTTTTTCTCTTTCTTTTTTTTTTTTTTGAAAATGATGGCAAAGTGCAAAATCTTTTTGGATTTTTCATTTTCATTAATTTTTTTTTGGTCTATTCTAGAAAAAGTTATGAAAGAAAATATAGCTGGGCCCTACTTTCTTCATCTTTATACTTCACCCTCTTTTCTTTCTCATTTACCCTCATCCATCATTTGTCCGCCAAATGACCCCTTTACCCTGAAAGAATGCAGCATGTAGTACATAGGGATGATTAAATGTCTTTTTGGGCTATGGCCCGTTTTGATATAATTTGGATAGGCCTCCTACAAAAGGACACGGTGCTTGGGACCGAGCCATACTAGGTCTAAATGACATGATGCAAATAAGAATGACCTAAAGGCTGACCTAAGTTTGGGGTTCACTAACAAGGCAATTCGGGGGAGCGTATGGTCGATGGTGGCTGCTCAAGCTTTTCACTCACTCCATACGTCCGACGGCCCCCTCCTAAAATAAGGGTGACTCAACAAAGAGTTCGTGTACGCGACGCGTACTCCGAGACTTGTTGCAGAAAGAATTGACTCGAGGTTATGCAAATGATGAAAGTTATAAAGCAGTACCACATAAAGAAAAAACTGTAAACACATAAACAACTAGCAAATAAAACCACATAAAAAAAATAAAAATCCAATAAAGCAAATAAACAAAATAAAAAAAACATAAAAAAAACCTCAACCAAATATTCTAAAAAGCCAACAAGATCAAGTACGAGATCGAACCTGCAACTCCCCAGTGGAGTCGCCAAAGCTGTCACACCCTTTTTTTCACTTTATTAACCCTCTTTAAAATAAATAAAGTGATTTGTAAAGTTCAAAAGGGTTTTCAATTTTGAAAGTAACAAAAATATTGTGTTTCAAAAGATATTTCAGAGTCGCCACCTGACATTTGATTTCGGTGTGCCAGGTCACCATTTAAAATAATTTTTCTTTCAAAACACGTTTGGATTCCAAAAACTAGTTTGCACCAGAGATTCCAGATAAGGAGGTTCGTTTGACTCGGGGAGAAGGTGTTAGGCATTCCCCGAGTCCCGTAACTAGAACAATTGCGTACTCGATCTAGTTGGCTTTTAAAATATTCAAATTGAGGTAAAAATAAACACAAAAAAGAAAAATAGACACACAAGAGGCTCGAGGTCGCCCCCACCTAATGAAAGAAAAATAAAAATAAAATACTAAGAGTTATACTTTTAGCCTCCAAATACAAATACCTCGGGGCATACCCCGGATAAAAATATATACAAATCTCGCAGGGCATTCCCCGGATAAATTCAACTAAAGGGGCGACCTCTCACCTCATATAAAAGAAGAGAAAAGGAAAATCCTAAAGCTTGCCTACCCGAGTGTGGTTGGCCTAAACATGCTCCTAACGAGTAATATCATCAGTAACGAAAATAAAAAGACTAACTAAAAGAACTAAATGAAAGAACAATTCAATTCATGCTCATGTTTTTTTTTTTAACTTTTTATATTTATTAGGCCGAGCCCGACACCTAAAGCAAGGAACAAATTAATTGCTAATGATCTTCGGCCTTCCTCCGCCCCACGCCTCGAAATTATTCACAATAATTCATTCAAATCATCTCCTCGCATAAAGATAATAGTCACCACAGGAAACACATGAAAAGAAAAGAAAGATATAACAATTGACTAAGCAGAATAAAAGAATAAAAGAAAAAAAAGGATTAAGAAGGGGTAGATCAAAATATGAGGAGAGCCACTTAACGTTTAGCCAACTATCACCCATTCTAACGTGTCTTTCATTTTCTGATTTTACCTTCCTAGAAATCTCACATGTATGCACCTTATACGAGAATCATTATCACAGATATCCTTTCCTTGTTCCATTTTATCCACAAAATTAATCCTATCACGTTTTACTCACAGAATTCATTCAATGCCATGTATCCTTATGTTAGACTTACAAAGGCATGCAACCATAGTTTAACAAAATGGACTAATGCATTAAAACCTGTAGTCAACTTGCAACATGGTCATAAGACAGACAAATTGAACCATATTACAGCAAACTTTTTAAGCACTGATTGGGTTTCCTACTCTTAAAGAACCAAAGCTCTAATAGTGACAACTTAGCACATTTGGAACACACCCGCAATAGACTCGAAACAGACCAATTTCATGTTCAGATTCCACTTAGCACGAAGAGTAAAGAAAATCAAAGAATAAGAAAGTCGCATTCACTCTAACCATGCCCGAGTATCCCGATGAAAATCCACAGTTAGGTTGGCCTCCCCTGCCCCGAGCACTTAAAGATCACAAACATAGACAGAATCCAACTCAATGAACAGCCACTGGTTCCAACAAAACTTCAGACTTTCATATCAAATACCGACCGTATCTGAGTTTGAATGACACTCTATATGCGAACAGATAACTAAACATAGTCAAATATGAACAGAAAATTCAACCAGACCACTCCTAAGATTCATGGAACGATCAATTAAAACTTAGATTCCGTGATCATTTAAATTGCCTAGACATGAACATCAGCTTAGCATTGAAACATAATCACCACTTTATTACCCTAGGAGATCAATCAAATTGTTTGTGACAAGTAGAAGACATGTTTTAGAACATTAAGAAACTTAACTGGGTTATCATTAAATAGATAATGTCATGGAGGAATTCAGTAACTTCAGGCCAACAAATATACACCCAATATAATCACAAGCAAATAAGCCACTTATTCATGTTTCGCTTAATAAACATACGATTAACCAATTCAAGTCGAACACGCTAGAAACTAGGCATTCAGATCTGAAATAACTCCCTGGAACACTGAAACGATTTCATGAATAGCAAAGAAACATACTCGAGTCAATTCCTTACATCCAATTTTCAAATAGCCCCAAACCAGTTAAATTATAGCTCTCGTCATATTAAGATCAACAACAAAGAAACATAGTAGGGGAGAGAGATGAACCTGATATGCGAAAAGTTTTGATTAATTCTGGAAGTCGAATACAAGGAAGTGCGACAAAAAGATCGAGCAATAACTGCAACTAGAACTCGAACGAAAATCCGAACTGAAATCTGCTCGGCATGAACGGAACCACAAATGGACCTCAATTAGCAAGCCATGTACAACTCAGACGACCTTGACTCAGTTTCCGGCCTCAGATGATCTCCATTTTTTATATTAGAAAACCAAAAGAAAAGCTGGAATATTTTATATATTTTTTCAAAATTCTAATCTTACTAACTAAAACATAAGTTTTTTTTTTGTATGGTTTTTCTTGAAGTCAAGAAGCAAAAATCAGAGAAGAGACTCAAGAGATAAATGATTTTTTTTCATTAAACCCTAGTTCTCTCTCTTTTTTTCTGTAAATACCTCTCTGAAATTTCCCAAAAGAAATCCTCTCCAATTATTCTCTCTCAATGACTATTCCCCGTCAGAAAAATCCCAAGACCCCCAAATATATACTCCATCTCGAAACTTCTATACTTATCTTCCAAGAAAACCCGAAAAATCCTCCAAACACCTCCAAATTCGATTTTTCGACCAGTAAAGGACAAGTGGAGGGAGTGGCTTGAGTGAGACTCAATCCTACGCCCCCTATTTATCCTAATCTAGTCTTCAAATGAAATTCGGGTGAGATGATGCGCAAGAGGGAGAGGCAGACTCGATTTTTTAGAGTTTGTTATGGATTCGACTGACGTGGAAGGAATATGAGAGGAGGGGACCATGGAGGGTTCGTTTATGGTGCGGTTTGGGTTGGGTTAAGGTGGTAGAAGGGTGTGAGGGAGTGGGTGGTGCGGCTGTGGGAGGGGAATTAGATTAGGGTTAGGGTTTGGGTGATATTAACTTTATATATGGGCTGGGGAAGGGATTGTGGCTGTTGGATCAAGTAAGAATAAATGGCTGAGATTGAGTGAGGGAGATGGGGAGGGCCGATCCGTTTTGGACGGGTCACAGGCTGGGTAGGGGGAAAGGGAGTGGGCTGCCCCAATTTGGGCTTCTTCTTGCCCATAATTGGGCCTCTTCTAGTCCAAATTGGGCAAGGAAAATAAAACAAAACCTTCTTAATTCTTTGGAATTAATCAACACTAATTAAATATTCAAAACATAAAATATCAAATGACTTCGAATTAGATTAAGGTGGAAATACTTTGACATTTTCAATATTACACTAAAAGTAAATAAAATAGGTTAAAATCACAGTAAAAATTAAAATAATATCCTTATAAAAATACTAATAACCTAAACTAAATAGAAATAAGATAAAACATGAAACAATTTTTGTGTTTTCAAATTTATGTTCCAAATTAAAATTAAAAGTAAAATTAGACTAAAATCCTACGAAAAAAGAAAAATAATAATAATAATAATAATAAAATATTTTAAAATACTAATTTTCAAAAGTTGCGCGGGTCAAAAATTACGTGCTTACAGCTGCCCCTCTTTGCTTGGAAACACGAAGAATTTTAGGAGCAAAGAACAATGAGCAACATAATTGATTTATNAAACTATTTTTGGTATTTTTCAAATATCATACTAAAAAATAAAAATAGGATTAGATTAAAATTATCGCAAAATTAAAATAATATTTCTACCAAAAATACTAATATTTTGAAAACAAAGTGGAACTATTTATATATATTATTATTTATTTTATGATTTTATGAAAGGTAGATAAACAAAAAGTAACTAGATAAAAATAAAATATCAATTAGCTAAATAAGAGAGAATATTTTTGTAATTTTTATTTTTGAGATAAAATAAAGTAAAAGAGTCAAAACTAGTTAAAATAGCGATATTAGACCTACACTAAATATTTAAACGCTAAAATGTGTAAAATCTTGAGGGTCAAAAATTACTTGTCTACATAGGTCATCTTAGGTTTTAGAACCAAATTTCGTGTTTCGGAGGTCCCTAGCTCAAGTTATGAATTTTTTTTTGAAAATTGAAGTCTGAAAGTTTAATGGTTTTTAAGAATTGATTGAAGTTTAGTCTTGTTGATACCGGGTCTGTATTTTAGTTTCAGAGCCCTGTACAGGTCCATTATTATACTTATGACTTGTCTGTAAAATTTGGTGAGAAATGGAGTTAGTTTGACGTGATTCGGACGTTCAGTTGTGAAGATAGAAGTTTTACTTGAAAATTTCATTTGATTTGGTGTTTAATTCGAAGTTCTACGTGTTATTTTGGCGATTCGATCATGCGAGCAAGTTCGTATCATGTTTTAGGACTTGTGTTCATGTTTGGTTTGGAGCCCCAAGGGCTCGGGTGAGTTTCAGATAGGCTACAGAGTGTTTTGAACTTAGAAATCATAGCAGTTGCTGCAACTGATCTGCAGACTTTGCATTTGCGAGGTCTGGCTCGCAAATGCGAGCCTCGCATTTGCAAAGAGGCCATCGCATTTGCGAGCAGTGGGTTGGGAGGGAGACCTTCACATTTGCGAAGTTTTGGTCGCATTTGCAATCCTGGCAGTCCGCATTTGTGAACAGAGGTTCGCATTTGCGAGGTCAGCAGGCTCAGTCATCCTTCGCATTTGCGAAAACTTGTTCGCATTTGTGATACGAACTCCAGGTCGCAAATGTGATACCTGCAACTGATCAAATAGTAAGAAAAATGGGAATTTCACTCATTCTTCAAATTTTCAAAACAAGAACAACCTAGGGGCGATTTTTCCCAGACACTTTCTTCCCCAATTCATTGATAAGTGATTTTAACCCATTTTTCTTTCAATCTTTCATTACATTTCACAAGTTTTTAACCTAAAATCTAGTGTTTTACGGTGGAAATTAGAGGTTTGGGTAGAATTAGGGATTTTTGAGAAATAGGAATTTAGACCTCAAATTAAGGCCGGATTCCAAAACTAATTACATAATCGGACTCGGGGGTGAATGGATAAACGAATTTTGGTCCGAATCTCGAGTTTTGACCAAGCGGGCCCGGGTCGGTTTTTGACTTTTTGGGGAAAAGTTTAGGAATTCTAAATTTATGCATTTTAATTGCTTCATTTAGCAATATTTGATATTATTGAGTCAATTGTGGTTTGATACGAGTGGTTTGGAGACGAGTTCTAGGGAAAAGGCCCCGGTAGAGCTTGAATTGACTGCGGAGTGAGGTAAGTGTCTTGGTTAACCTTGACTTGAGGGAATTAGGAGCCCCCGGACTATGTGCTATGTGAATTTCATGTGAGCGGCGTATATGCGAGGTGACGAGTGCTTATACGCCGCCAAATTATCTATTTTTCCCTGATTTTCCGCTTTTCCTTGATTATTTCCTTCCCTGTCTTAATTGTTACATGCTCTAAATGCTTTCCATGCTTAACTGCTACTTGTCAATCAATACCTTTTCCTATTATTGATGTTAGCCCTTCCATAGTTTCATGATTCCCTGTTATTTGCTTAAATTGACTTACCTGCACCTTCTAATTGTCAATTGCTGGATTGGTCTCTTTATGTAGTGTTACTCATGTAGATTTCTTTATTGTACACGCTCCATTTTGGTTCAGTTTGGTATTTATTGATCGAAAAGGCTTTGTGGTTGAACTATTGATTTGATTGTGCTTTGAGAATTCGGTATTGATATGGTGGGATCGGGCTGCACACCGCGGCAGGTGTAATAAGGGTAGATTGATATGGTGGAATAAGGGTAAATATGTTCTATACGGTGGGATCGGGTTTCACGCTGCAACAGGTGTAATAAGTGTGGATTGATATGGCGAAATAAGGGTGAACTATCATACTGGTATTGATATATGGTGGGATCAGGTTGCGCGCGCAACATATTTATGTATATTACCTATGTTGTTGATGCTATTACGGTGAAATAAGGGAGGATTTTATGTTATCTGGTGGGATCGGGTTGCACGCCGCAACAACCTATATGTATTCATTTCTTGAGCTGCGGTGGTTTTCGGTATTTTTATTTGAACTGTTAAAGATTGGTAATTCTGGACGACACTGGTTTATTCTTGAGTCTGTTGTTATTATTCCCAGCTGACTGTTTAATTCTATTCAGTATTTCTATTTTTCTGTCGTTATTATATATACTGCGTACAGGTTGTAGTGTAAGTGACCCGCCTTAGCCTCGTCACTACTTCGTCGAGGTTAGGCTCGACACTTACCAGTACATGGGGTCGGTTATACTGATACTGCACTATGCACTTCTGTGCAGATTTTGGAGTCGGTCCCAGCGGCGGCTTCTAGAGAGATCGGATCGACAGTTGCGGAGACTTGAGGTACGCTGCTCAGCGCCCGCAGCCCTTGGAGTCCCCTTCCCCTTTCTATTTAGTTGTGTAATTTCATTCAGACAGCTTTGTGTTTATTTCAGACCCTTGTATGTACTATTCTAGTAGCTCGTGCACTTGTGACACCAGGTTCAGGGATTTTGTAATAGGTGTATGACAGCTTTACCTTCCGCATTCATATTTCAGTTATTTTAGTATTTCTCGTTATTCAATTCAACTGTAAAAAATTAATAATGAGTTCTAACGTTGGCTTGCCTAGCATGTGAAATATTAGGCACCATCACGGTCCCGACGGTGGGAATTTCGGGTCGTGACAAGTCGGTATTGGAGCACTAGGTTACATAGGTCTCACGAGTCACGAGCAAACTTTGTAGAGTCTGGAGGATCGGTACGGAGACGTCTGTACTTATCTTCCAGAGGTAATAGAGTTAGGAACAATTTCACTTCTATTCTTTTCTGTCGTGCGATTTTCATTCTATCATTGCTGATTGAACCCTTCTATTCTATTCTCTTGCAGATGGCGAGAATACGCATCACGTCATCAGATGGGCAGCAGTCAGAGCCCCCAGCAGCAGCTCCTACGAGGGGCAAAGGTCGAGGCCGAGGTCGCGCCAGAGGCCGAGGTAGGGGCAGAGCTCGAGCAGCAGCACTAGCAGCGGAGCCTCAGGTGGAGTTTGACGAGGAGGTTCCAACCTAGACTGTGCCTGTCGGACCAGATCAGGTCCCGGAGGGGTTCATCGCCACCCCAGTGCTACAGGATGCTTTGGTCCGCTTGGTGGGCCTTATGGAGAGTGTGGCCCAGGCCGGCACATTTCCCATGGCACCAGCCGTCTCTCAGGCTGGGGGAGAAGAACAGACTCTCACTAGTCACACTCCGGAGCAGATGGCTCCGCAGTATCAGACTCCAGCAGCCCCGCCAGTTGGAGTAGTTCAGCCAGTTGTAGCGGCACAGGCCGGTGGTGGACATGCTATGTCTCCTAAGGGTTTATTGAGATTGGACAAGTTCACCAAGCTTTTCCCAGATCACTACAGTGGTACACCTTCTGAGGACCCAAATAATTATCTAGACCGCTACCATGAGGTGCTACGGAACATGGGGATAGTTGAGACCAATGGGGTAGATTTTGTTGTGTTTTAGATGACGGGATCCGCCAAGAGGTGGTGGAAGGATTTTGAGTTGACCAGACCATCTGGGTCGCCTTCTCTTACTTGGGACCAGTTCTCTCAGTTTTTTTTTGAGAAGTTCCTTCCTATCACTCAGAGAGAGCTACCGCAGGCAGTTCGAGCGCCTCCAGCAGGGCAGTATGATCGTCACCCAGTATGAGACCCGCTTTGTGGACTTAGCCTGTCGATTCTTCTACGTCCTACCGAGAGAAAGAGGGTGAGGAGGTTTATTGAGGGACTCGCTCATCCTATCAAGTTTCAGATGGCCAAGGAGACCGGGAGTGAGATTTCATTTCAGACGGCTGCCAATGTCACCAGGAGGATTGAGGATGTTCTTTCACAGGAGAGGGGGCAGTGGTCTGACAAGAGACCTCGTCATTTCGGCGGATTTAGTGGCGCCTCATCTGGAGGAAGGGGTGCTTTTGGTAGAGGTCATCCTCTCATACCATATCATTCAGCGCTTCAGGCATCCCACAGTGCTTCAGGTAGTTGTGGCCCTTATGTGCCTCATTCTGGACAGACAACCTACAATGCACCACCAGCTCTTATCAGTGCACCTCCTATTTAGAGTTATTACCGTGGTCATCCGGCCCGTTCCGGCCACTCTCAGTTTCAGCAGCCACAGCACCAGGATGGATGTTTTGAGTGTGGTGGTTTTGGGCATATTAGGAGGACCTGTCCAAGATTATTGGGCGGTACGCCACAGTAGAGTTCTCGTGCCATAATTCCGACACCGGGTGCACCACCACCCGCGCAGCTAGCTAGAGGTAGGAATCAAGCAGCCAGAGGTAGAGATCAGGCTGCTAGAGGTGGAGGTCAGGCTGTTAGAGGTAGAGGTCAGGCCACTAGAGGTGGAGGCCAGCCAGCAGGAGGCCGTCCTGGGGATGTGGTTCAGATGTGGTGGGGCCCAGTCGCGATGTTATGCTTTTGCATCCAAGCTTGAGGCTTAGTCATCTGATGTTGTTATCACGGGTATTGTTTCAGTTTGCAGTAGAGATGCTTTAGTTCTATTTGATCCAGGTTCTAATTAATCCTATGTGTCATCCTATTTTGCTTCATATCTGATTGTGCCTCGTGATTCTTTGAGTGCTCCTGTGTATGTGTCCACACCTATGGGAGATTCTATTATTGTAGATCGTGTCTATCGTCCGTGTGTGGTTATCATTGGGGGTCTTGAGACTAGCATAGATCTTTTACTTCTCCATATGGTTGATTTTGATGTCATTTTGGGTATGGATTGGCTGTCACCTTATCATGCTATATTGGATTGTCACGCCAAGACGCTGATTTTAGCCTTGCTGAGGTTTCCTCGATTAGAATGGAGAGGAACTATCGAAAGACTATGATATCACTATTGATACCCAATTTTTCCCTATGTATTTTTTACATACAAATGATTTCAAATAGCATATATATATATATATATATATATATAAGTATGCCCAAGTGTTTTAGTATTTTTCCCAATTTTGAAAGATTTTTTAAATCAAGTTATTGTCCATTTTAGCAGTACAAAAACCAATAATTATTCCCAAAATTATCATTTTTGGTGAGTAACTTATTTTATTCTCATATTTATACCAAAATATAGCTAAGGTAATTTTTATACATTTTTTACAAATTATTTGGTATTTTAAAAGATAAATTGCATGTAATTGCAATTTTAGCCTATTTTAAGAATTAATAGCATTTTATAATTATGAAATTGGTTCCAATATTTCTAAATTTATATTTATATATTATTAACCTATCCAATACTTTTAATTTGCTTTCAAAATCATTTTTACTATTTTTATAAAATTAAAAGGGAAAAACTGGCTATTTAAAATCTAGCCTCATTTTATTTCAATTATAGCCAAAATTGGCTCCCCTAATTGACCCAATTTCGAACCCAATTTCGGACCAGCCCAATCCCATTTAACCCAACCCTTAACCCGTTTTAAATTACCCGACCCAAGCCCTTTTGATCTGGGCCGTTGATCTCTGAGATCAACGGCTCCTATCCACCCTTCCATAATTAAACCTAAACGACTACCCTAATCCCCTCATTCTCTTCTCTCAGCCGCCTCCAAACACTCTCCTCTCTCAAACTCTCTCGAAGGTTCCTGAAACCCTAATCGTCTTCTACTCAAACTCACCGGAATCCATGGCCTCTCGGGCCATGGATGGCCTACACTCACCTCCCTCTACTCTTGAACGCTTGGTGTTCGAAGTTTCGAGGTCCGACCTCGATGGTGTCCGTTCATATCTCCTCCGATTCAAGGTTCCATGGCCTCTCCGGCCTTGCTCCGGCGTATCCAAGCATTATGAGCCTATGTCTGACTTATCCGACTTAGATCGGACCTTTTCCAAGTCTTTCTCGCTTTAGGGTTTCTCTGAAACCCTAGCTATTCGAGGTTTTCTCTGATGTTTTCTTAGATCTATTCTATATATGTGCTCTACTTGTGTTTCTAAAACGTTTTCCCCAATTTTTCTTTAGAAATTACTTCTTTCCGATTTAGGGTCTCCTGAAAAGCTCAAACTGTTCTCCGACTTTTCTTCTCCTTTGTGTATATTTGTCACGCATGTGCTTCTACTGCTTTCTTATGTTTTTCTACTATATATGTTCTTCTGTGCCTTGTCTTTCTACTGTGTTTGTACACCATGCTTACATGTTCGTCCTACTGTGTTTTTCCTATATGTCTTGTTGATATATTTTTTTGGTATTTTGTGTTCTCCTACTGTATGTATCTCCTACGGAGTTCTTAAGTTCTTTGTTTGCCCTTTTACTGGACCTTGTTTGAGTTCTCTTTAAACATGTTTCTTCAACTGTTTTCTTAAGTGTTATACTACCTCTTTTCGCTTCTGAACTTGTTTAAGTCCCAGGTTTTTTTTTAAAACATGTTCCTTCTACCCTCACTATGCTTCGAATCAGTTTCTTCACTTTGCTGTTTCAAACTTGCTATTGTATCTATTTGTTTTCTCCTAATTCTCTGAAAGAGACCTCTGAACCTATTTCAATTATTTGTCTCCTCGTCTCTGTATCTGATTCGAGTTGGAAACCCTAGGATTTGGGGTTTTGGCGAGTTTTGATCTTGTGTTTGGACTAGGGTTCTATTTTGGAACCCTGGACTCTCTCAGACTCACTCTGAGTCTATAAACTAAGCTTGAACTTCTTTGTTTATGACTCTAAACTTTTTCTATGCTAGACTTTTCTATTGATCGGTATAACAGTTCTTCGTACTTGAGCATGGCTGTATGTTTTTATATGTGTGATAAATTCTTTCTTTCGAAAAGGTTTTCCAACTTATGATTCAGAATCTTTTTTTAGGTTTAATTAATTAGTACTGATTTTCCTTAAATGAAGATCTTTCCCATCTTCCTGACCTGATTCATTCACATGAAATCTTCAATTTCTGATTTTACTGGCCGTTGATTGATTGCCTTTCCTTATTTGCACAAACCGTGTCCTATCAGACTTTTTCCTTAAATAAATCTCTATGTATTTACCCTTCTTGTGCTGCTTTGGAAAAGTGTTTGATCAACCTCTTTCCTTAATTATTTTTACCCGTTTGAAATCAGAATCCCTTAACTAAAGGGAAACTTGTGTAATTGATTGACAACTGATTTTTTTTAATTATTCTCCTACCTTATTCTGCTTGCCTTCTACACTATAAAAAGGGCACGACTCCTTTCTCACCAACAACCTCGAATTCAACTTTTCAGACACTTTCAATTACACATTCTCAATTCAACACTTTTACACAACTCAATCTCATAGTTCTCTTCTAAATTTATAGTGTTCTAACTGCTCGCTTGCACTTTGGCTTTACAAGACTACTGCTTTCTCTTCTTTTGTTTCCCTGAAACTGGTATGTTCTAGTTTGGTTTCCAGCCTCATCCCAATGTGTTTACCTTACAACTTCTTTGCGTATGTTTCTACTGTGAATCCCTGCACCTCTGTCCCCTTCTATGTATTTGAGTTGAAGTTCAGAACATGGCAACATCCAAATTATTGCTAATGTTTGGACTTGATCCCTTAGGGGATCCTAACTCCCAAACAATATGTCTAACAGGCTGGTTGGGATGTGCCAGCACTTCCAATTGCTAGGTATGACCACCAGCCTATCTTTGCTTTTCCCCAGAATCCCTTCTCTGCACTTACACTCATTCCTATTTTCTAAGTTCTGCCCCCCTCCTGTGAGCCTTGCCTTGGGACCTTGTGCTCCCTCTGAACTTGGACACTTGAGGGATGGCTCTTCCACACTGCACTATGACTCAATCTTGTATTTGGGTGTAAGCACTGCCCGGAGTCCATGAGGCTCTTGGGAACTCTAACACACCCAAATGAGAAAGGCTTTGGATTTTGGTCTTTGGAGTTGGTTTACTTCATGCTTCAGGCAGGAAACCTTAATCAGGCTCTCCTTGGTTGTAAATTTTTTTAGTTTCCCTGATGTAATTTTACCTTTTCTTATTTATTCTGGGTTGTAATAACTTGTAATAACTATTGGGGCTTTTAGTGAAAGGGGAGGGTAAATCATGCATGCAAAAAGGGGTAGATATCCTGCTTTCAACTTTCGTTTCTGTATTGCATATAGAAACCATGTCTATAGGTTCTGCATTTCATATAGAACCCATGTCTATAGGTTCTGCATTTCTGCATCATATAGAGACCATGTCTATAAGTCATCTATGAAACGTTGTATATCATATAGATAATATGCCTATAGGACTTCCTGAATTTCGCATCTGCATCTATCACTAGGCAAACCCGTTTATAGGTTTAAATAACTAACAGCATTTAGATATCATGCCCATAGGACTTCTGCACTCTTGTTTCGCTTGTAAAAAAAATGTTTTTAAAATCAATAGCACCTAGAAAGCATGCCTATAGGAGCTATCAACTAAAATCTGAATCGCCCATTCGCTTATAAGTCTAAAATCAGCAGTAACAACAACGACTGTAGAATTTATATTCCTGTAATTGATAGTTTCTTTTTCCTAAATCAGCATAATTCTTTTCTGAACTAATAGATATCATGCCTATAGGTTTCGTTTAACACTTAGGCAAGCCATAGGATAACTTATAAATTGAATCAGATTTTATTAACTACAACCAGCAGGCAGGCTTGATTCGGGCTTCTTATCTGAAATATGTAATAGATCAGTCTGCCACAACTTTTAAGTTTAAACAGACCCTAATCAGTACATGTAAAGACATGCTAAACTATATGCTTCTCTTTGTTTTTTTTAAGGAGGTTTGTTTGAGCACTTTCTATCTGTTATGTGCTTCTCCCCCATATTTGTTACATATGTGTTTTGATTGTCGCCTTAGAATTTTGTCCTTTGAAACTATAAAACCTCATATCCCTTCCCTTTAGGATTAGTAGTCCCAAATACCTCCAGGACTGATAGGATTGGGGCGGGTAATATCATGCAATAAGTAAAACGAGACCATTCCGCGTTTAATAGCTTAACGGGGTGGAAAAGGGTAGATATGGATATGATGACCACGCGATAACACCACGTGCATAAACGGTTACCGGGTGTTGTGTAAGGTGATCCATATTATTCATAAACCTAGGATCCCCCTCCCTTTACTTGTTTATTTTGAAAAGACTGCTTCCCAAATTTCAGCTTCTTTAATCTTTTTTTAACTTCAATTACTTGCAGTAATTATGTGAAAACCCCTTCCCTTTACTTGTTTATTGTCAGAATTTCAAAGACTACTTTCTTCCCAAACTTCAGCTTCTTTAATTTCTTTTAATTTCAATTGCTCGCAACCATTATGTGAAAACTTCCTCGTATTTGTAATTCTTTCTTGTTGTTTGCACTTAAAGTCACGATTATAGCATGGCTGCGAACCACACTAGTGGATCTCGAGGGGTGCCTAACACCTTCCCCTCGGGATAATTTCAAGCCCTTACCCAATCTCTAGTTTTCTAAATCAAAACTCTTCTTAGTGTCCTAATGCACTTTATCATTAGGTGGCGACTCTTCAATTCAAACCCAATTCCCAAAAGGAAATGAGTTGTCCTCCCAAATGTCATAAACCCGATTTCGCGAGAAAAAGGGGGCATCGACAGCATGGCGACTCTGCTGGGGATATCTTTAAGGCTTTTACCATTTCATGCTATTCGTGACTTTATGCTTCTTTATATGTCTTTACTTGTTTAAACGCCTTTAAGTATTTATTCTTTCTTCTACTACGAAACTAACTCGGCTCTTTGTTTCTTTTCTTTTAACGCTTTCCTTTATTGCTGTTGTAAATTATGAGAAACTGTTGTAATTATTACTTTATGAATGTGCAAATACGTGATAACTTGTTTGATTATTGTAACTGCATATTCAACATCATATTCCACTCGTGTCAAACAAAAGACCATAGCAACGCTTATAATGAGTGGTTGCGCCCTTCCGATATTATCACCCCCTAAATCCGGCAAAGGCATATTTGCGGTAAAACCAGTCGATCAACGGTGTAGTCGACGGTTCCGCGCCTTTCCCTCTTGAGTTGTCCGCTCAAGGGTACCAGTCTAATACCAGATAGAAACCTTACTCCGTTTAATTGTACATGCATCATGGTCAAACTAGCCGAGTCAGTTATGTTGTCCGCATAATGACTTTTAAGATAGCCTTGTTCAAAGTCAACTGGGTTTCCTTGAAACCCAAACGGACCTTATCACGTTCTGTGCATTTATTTGGAGAACTAAAGTGCTTTTATGCCAATTATTGATATTTAGTAGTCGAGTCTGGAGGGGGTAAGGGCCTAACCTTTTTCTTGCAGAAATATGAGGCACGAAGTCCCCAGATTCGGCATGGTCACCCACATTCACCCCAAATTGCTAAGCTGGTGGAACGATCTTCATTCCAGCGATCAGACTCTTGTCCGGAAGTACCTGGGAAACCTACCTTCTCTCCTGGAAATTCAACCCAACAACAAAATCATAGAAGCTGCCACTCTATTCTAGGATTGTGATAGGTCTGTGTTCCCCTTTGGAGACATTGAGATGACACCCTTGCTTGAGGAAATAGGAGGACTGGCTGGAATACCGTGGGAAACTCCGAGTTTGTTAATGCCGGAAAAACGCAAGGGTAGAGGTTTTCTCAAAATGATGGGTCTAAAGAAGAATCCAGACTTGACATGTTTGAAGGAGTCATACATTCCCTTTGACTACTTGTACGAAAGGTACGGTCACAGCAAGTCCTACCGTACCTATCCTGACGAGTTCGCCCTTAAATCATTGGGGCATATTCATCGAAGGGTCTTGTCTTCATGTC